>NW_027397159.1:1793885-1810673 GCF_003265705.2 Callorhinus ursinus | reverse complement strand
TGGGGAAACAGCAGTTCCCAGCAGACTGTCCTAGGGGCTGGTGTGTGTGTACCAGGGTAACTAGGGGAGGTGAAGGGCCGGGCTGGTTAGTGTCATTGAAATGAGTATTGAAGCACAGCACCAGATTCATGGGGTGGGGGAGCCATCCCTACAGAGACACAAGGAACCCTCCTGCTTCTCAGGATGAGGTCTGGAAATTCCCAGTGCCCCCATCTGTGTCTGGCTTGGGGTTGCAATCTGCTTCTTGGGAGCCCTGATTAATGAAGAAGTATTAATGACCTGGGCTTTAATTATGGAAGCAGAGAGATGCGTAGTTCATGTCCTCCCTGAAGCCTGCCCAGAAATGACTGTCACTTTGGTGCAAAGTCTGGTGTGGGCTTCTCTGGAATATCCAGTCGATCTCTGCGGGGCAGACTCCCCTGTGCAAGGAAAGGTTGAGCTGGGGACCCAGGACACCGTGTGGAGAAGGTGTTCAGTGGGTCCAGTCCTCAGTCCCTGGTGTGAACGGGGGTCATTCAACTCACCAGCTGTTCTCCCTCTTCCTCTAATAGGAGATGATGGGCGTTCAGAGGGCGACACCGGTACAGACGTCTGGGGTCTGTGGGGCTGGGGACCCTGGCTGCAGGGAGAGGCCCCTGGCCCACGGCTCGTGCCTCTGTACCATCTGTCTTTCCTCAAAACAAAATCTTCTATGAGCGCGCACAGCTTCCCATCAGACGGGAGCAAAGGACGAATCGTCTGGGCCCCTGACTTTGAACATCTAGGAACTTTTCCTATTTCCTATCTTTGTTTTTTGTGGGGTCACAGTTCTGTGTCTTAGAGGAAACCTTTTTCTGTCCTTTTTGCTCTTCTGAGACTTCTTTCTCCAGCCCCGGTTCGGTTCCCAGGAGGATGTTCTGGTCCCAGTGCCGGTGTGGCGGGGGCGGGCGCTGCCCCCCGGGAGCGCTCTCTCTGGGGGACGTGACTAGCTTCGAGCTCTGGCGGCGGGCAGAAGGGCCGGGTAACCCGTAAGCCCGTGGGCCCCTCCATGGAGGCTCCTGGCACCCGCAGGGCTGGAAAAGCCACTGGGCAGCGGGTGAGGCTGAGGCGCCAGCCGGGCCAGCAGCCCCTCAGTGCTTTTTATTTGGAGGCATGTATTTCCAGGCGGGATCAGCTGTTTCCAAACCAGAAAGAACATCTTCTCTGCTGGGTTGGTCATCTGGGATTCTGTCCAGCTGCGTGCAGCAGGGACCCGAGGGCGGTGGCCTGAACACCGGGAGCATTATTGTTCTCATGCAGCAGGACGTCCAGAGCCCGAGACAAGGACACAGCTCCTGCCCCCAACCCCCAGTGCCATCCTGCTGGGGCCATGACTGTTGTGGGCTTTTTAAAGATTTTATTTTATTTATTAGAGAGAGAGAGAGAGAGAACATGAGCAGGGGAGGAGCAGGGGGAGAAGCGGGCGCCCCACTGAGCAGGAAGCCCGACACAGGACTCGAACCCAGGACCCAAGAGAGCCTGACCCGAGCCGAAGTCAGACGCTTCACCGACTGAGCCGCCCAGGCACCCCAGGCCACGACTGTTACGATGTCCACGACAGGGTGGCTGTTCCATCCCTGAGCATCCTCACTGTTACTGCAAGAAGAGGAGACAAAGCTTTTCTCAGGAAGTCCTGCGTTCACGAGATTGTGTTGTGCCCCAGAGATTTCGGCTCAGCGTCACCCGGAGTCTCCACCTGGGTCACCAGGCTGCCTGGCATCAGAAGTTCCCAAACCAAGGTGTGGGCAAGCTGCACCCCTTTAGGAGAGAAGCCATCTGCTCACCTTTTCCAGCTCCTGGAAACACCCACAGGCCTTGGCTCGTGGGCCCTTCCTCCACCCAAAGCCAGCAGAACCACATCTTCAAAAATCTGCCTTTTCTGACCCTGATGCTCCCATATCTCCTTCCTGTGAGGACCCCTGTGATCCCACTGGCCCTGCGAGGACCGTCCAGGACGAGGGCCCGGACTCAGCTCTGCAGAGTCGTTTTGCCGTGTAAGGGAGCGCAGTCCCCAGTTCTGGGGACGCGGGCGCGGACGCCTCCGCGGGGTCGTTATTCAGCCCGCCTCAGTCAATCCCCAGTCACCGCCTCACCCACCTCCCCGCCCACCAACAGATCTTTCCGTCCTTGGAAAGACCAGACGAATGACCTTACTCATTCTGCTAAACACGTGGGGGACACTATGGGGACTTGTAGGGCAGAGAAATACTGAGGTCCTGGTGTGAGATGAGGTCTCTTAATGCCAACAGCTCCTAGAGCATCCTCGCCCCGATGCCCCTGCATTTCCTCCCTCCTCCTCGTCCACTTCCCTTCAGAACACGGACTGCAAGACCAGTGCACTCGGGTCTCCCCCATAGTATCCCCTTCTCTTACGTTACTGCAGTGACCTGCAGTATTTCCAGGTACCAGAGCACAGCGTTTTGGCTCCATGCGGGGTGTGCAGGGTTTCCGGACAGGCCTGATGCTCCCACATCTTCGCTGACCATCACGTGTAGTGTCCCCATGGGAGAGCGGGTCCGGCGCGTTCTGGAGGCTCCAGACACACGCGTGCAGGTTGGGCAGGGGCAGCAGGGCTGTGGGGAGAGGGTGCGAGGGAGAGGCTCTCCTAGTGGACCTGTGGCTGTGGGGGGAGGACGCTGTGTCGGGGTCCCCAAGACCACCCAGGCACCGTGATTCACTGGGAAGGCTTGCAGGGCTCAGCACACAAGCATGTTCATGGCTATGATCCATCACCAGTGAGATACAAAGTACAGTCAGTGCAGGGAAAGGAAGATCCAGGGGTGGCCAGCCTCCAGCCTCCAGAGCCTCCCGTAGGAGTCAGCCGGAACGAGCTCAGTTCCAGCAGCACCAGGCGTCACCGCACGCGTGAAGGGCTGTCCCAGGGAGCCCAGCAGAGCCCCGGTGCCCGGAGTGTCGAGGGGGCTGTCGTACTCCCCCGGCACATCCCAAATCCCCGCCTCCCCGAAGGAGAGCAGGTGCTCAGCAGAAGCCACATGCTGTGCACAAAGAGTCTGGACACAGGCAGGCCCTCCCATCAGTTAGGGAATCGGGAATAGGGAGTGGACTGCGATCCAAACTCCCAGTCGCCGGCCACCAGCCAGCCCTGCCAGCAGGCCGTTCCAGGGACAGCAGCTTCGGGCCTGCCGAGAGAGCGCTTCCCTGCACAAACCACCCCTGCAGGTTGCTGGCAGGAACACCGACCTGCCTCTCCTCAGCCCCTGCCTTCCTGCTGGTGCCTCCTGCTGGCCAGAGCTCATCAGGAACTGTATGGTCTGGGAGACTGACCTCCTGAGGCCTGGAGCCCGTGAGTGTGGGTGGACCGTAGACCAGGAGGGACCAGCAAAATCCATCCGGCCGGGAACACAGCCGCCTTGCATGTGCCCGTGCTCGCCCGGTGCCTTCCCATTCCTGGAGCACTGACTGCACCAGGCTCCCTTCCAGGCTCCAGTGACAGAGAATTGGGTCACAAGGACAAGTCGTGTCCAACCGGGACTTCGACTCTAATGAGGAGCAACCGCAGGGAAACATAAACAGCTGCACAGATAGTGAGAAATGCCTGTGGGAAATAAAGCACGGCCAAGCAGCAAGGGCGCTGGGGGCAGACGAGTGGGAAGGGTTTCGTCACCTGGAGCGTGGTGGGAGGGCCTGTTTGAGAAGGTGGCATAAATGATGAGAAGGAGCCAGACCCGCCAGGGTCAGGGGAAGGGGGGGATAGGTACTTGCCGTGGGCAGACAGCACGTGCAAAGGCCCTGGGGTAGGAATGAGTATGGCTTGTTTCTGGGATAAAAAGGAGGACCAGGGCAGCCCGAGTGAGTGGTGGTATGGGGCAGCAGGTCAGATGGGACAGCTGGAGGGCCAGACGCTGCAGAAGTGTGCAGAAGTCTGGACCCAGTTCTAATTTCCATGGCAGCCACAGAAGGTTTCAATCAGAGGGAGGCAAGCCCCGATTTACATCGGGGTGCATGCTGGCTGCTGTGGGAGGCTGGCCATGGAGCCCCGGACGTTGCTCTTGACGAGTTAGAACATGGGAAATGGTGGCTTCCGGCGAACCTGTGCCCGAGTGTTGGGGTTCAAGTCTGAGTTCAAGTGTGAGTTCAAATCGCTCATGACTTTTTCACCTGCAGCATTTCAATTTTTTTTTCCAAGCTTGCTGCCTGATGCTTCACGCTGGAGCAGAACGGCATTTAAATACCCCTGTGACTCAGACCTCTCCCTGACCCCTTAATAACAGTCTCCCCACAACCCCGTGCCATTCAGGAGCGCCACGTGGGGCTGTCCTTTCTTCGGGCGCCACAAAAACTGTCAGGTTGAGCTCGTAGTCTGTACACAGAGTGCTTGGAACAGAAAGGGCATCTTTTGGAGCTGACAAATATGACTCGTGGCAGTGTGTTATTGAAGCCATAATTCATGTCGTAAGATCCGGGAGGAGGGAAAGAAATGAAAAGCCTGTGGCTGGGTTCAAACATGCTGCACAGTGAAAACGAATGGGGAAGGAACCGAGGTATCTTCCCTCCTCAGTTGCATGTCCTTACTGCTTTCAGAGGAGCCGTAGGAGAGAGACGGAGAGTTGACGGTGCCTCCCACCTAAGGTCAGAACACGGTCCTGGGAGCTGTGGTCTGAGAGTGCACACGGCTCCTGAGGTTATTAGGACTTCCATCATCCTAAAACACATGGAGGCTTGTCACCATTTTTATGCACTTTTAAGACAAAAGTGAAATTTTTAGGCAAAAGCATTAGTATCCTGAACAATTTGGATAACACTTGCATGTGTTAGGGTTCTCCATTCAAAGGGACAGGAAATGATTCAGATTGGTGTAAGCAAACAAAGGGAATTTATTGGCCTGTGTGAGTGGAAAGGAAATATTAGCTTCAGGCGCAGCTTGATCTAGGTGCTCAGATTATGTCCTCAGGATCCTGTTTCTACGTCCATCTCGTTGGCTCCATTCTCAGTTGGATTCTCCCCCACAATGGCTCCAGCTCCAGCCTTGTGTCCTCAACTTTCCAAGTCCAGTGAACAAAAGAGGGAGAGGCTTCCCACGCTTCTCTACCGGTCCAATGTCTCATTCTCCGTGGGTGCAGCTGGGTCTTGGGTCCCTCCCCAGCAATCACTATATGCAGGGGATGGGGTTGCGCTGACTGGCCGGCCCGGGCCACACAGTCCCGTTCCCAAGCCCATCGCTGCCGCTGTGATTGGGGGAGGCAGGGGGGGAGGGGATGCTGGGTGCTGGTTGTGCACATGCATTCGCCCCGGCAGGACTGGACCCACCGCGGAGTCCACGATCCAGGACGAGGGAGGGAGGGGAAGGCTCCCCACAACCCCGAAGAGGAGGTGGTCGATGCCAGCCGCTGCGCGTGCCGCCAACAGCCCCTTCTCTCTGCCCTTCCTCCCCGTAGGTGAGAGCGGAGCATGCTTGGCTCCACCACGCGCTTGCCGTAGTGACCAGAGAACGCGATTTGGCCGTGAAGGAGAAGCATCAGCTCCAAGCCAAGCTGGAGAATCTAGAACAGGTCCTAAAGGTAGGACAGGGACCCCTCTGCATCCCTTAGGGCCAGTGGGCTGAGGGACTGCGGGACCGTAAAGCGGACAGGGGTTGAGACTGTTTGACGCCATCGCCCACATTCAGGGCCCTCAGGGCTGTTTTCACCCTGTGGATGATATCAAAAGTGATAAATAACAAAATCCAAATGTTTCTGGAAGCGGTCCCGTGAAACCAGTTATACATTCCCATTTCTTAGGATGCTGAATCAGCTGAGCGAGAGATGGTGGGCGGGGCTCGGAGTGGGAACCCAGCGTCCTCAGGTTGAGGCCCCGGGGTGTCTACGTGGGCTTCTCAAACCTTATGAATTTAAGCTGTTCCTCACCTTTGTTATAAAGAGAAACCTTTGTTATAAAGAGAATAGCTAAGTCAGAAGGCTGCTTCATCAGGGTGCAGGGAGCTGGGGGCCCTTCATGCATTCCTGAGGAGCTGGGATCCCTGTCAGTATTTCATGGGGGGGGGGTTGATTTGCTGCTGATGGCACAGAGTTAAGCTGAATGAATTCTCGTTGAGGAAACTTTTTTTGAACATGGGAGACTAAGTTAATCATCCCCTCTGGTCCTGGGGTGCGGTACCGAGAGGGTACGAGCACAGCAGTCCCCACCCTCCCTCATCAAGAAGGGACCGTCCTCCCCCCGGGGGAAACTGCTGGCTCTCAGAGGGAAGCAGATTCGTGGCTGGCGGGGTCTGGGTGAGGTGGGAATGGGGAGCGATGGCTTTTCTTTGGGGTGATGGAACATTCTGGAATTTGTGTGATGATAACACACCCTTGTGAATTTACCGAAACCCCTGCTCTGTACACTCCTGCCTCGACCTCCCTGAAGGCAGGGCCCAGGCTGGCTCTGACCAGTCTGCTGTCCACCGTTTGCTCTAGATTTAGGACAGCACCCGATGGAAAGGAGGTCCTACCACGTAATCATGCATTTGTGCAGCGCACAGACAGGGCCTGAGCTCTCTGAAGGCACAGAACGTGTCTGTCCCACCCTGCCTTCCATCCTCGGGACGACGTGGGGGTGGTGGGTGAATCGGTGGTGGCTGGGCGGGGAATCCGTGGCTGTGTCCCCGGGGCTCTGCCCATGCTGGATGGATTCACGTCACTGGGAGGGATAGTACAGAGCATCGTGGCCGCCCAGGAGGCGTCGGGCAGCCTGGAGACCTTTGTGTTGGCACGACCGGGGAGGGGGCTTATTGGGGTCTGGAGGGCAGGGACCCCCTGCAGGGCAGCCTCCAAGACCTGGACACCGCGTGGACTGGCTTCCCGTTGCTGAAGAAGCAGGAATGTGTCCCCCCGCCGTGCAGGGGGCCAGGCGTCTGAGAGCAGGGCGTGGGCAGGGTGTTCCTGTCCGAAGGCTGTGCACACACTCTGTTCCGAGTTTTTTCCACTTTCTAATGGCTGCGCACAGCCCCTGCCTCCACCTTCGCTCGTCTCTGCCTCCTGCGTACAAGGACGCTGCTGGGCCCACCAGGCAGTCTCCCCTCAACGCCCTCACTTAACCGCACCTGCAGGGTGAGGGGACATGATGACAGGCCGCAGGGATCGGGAAGTGGGCATCTTTGGGGGGCGGAATTCAGCCTGCCCCACCCGAGACGATTTGAAGGAGGTGAGCAATAGCACCGATCTATCTGAGGGCGCAGGAGGCCTCATGCACAGGTTCAGGGTGTGAATTCCCACCATCGCCAACCTCTGTGTGTCCCCCTGACCTGTGTGCTTGGGGCCGGTCTCTCCTCCTACCTGGAGCGGGTGGGGGCCATGTACCTTGACCAGCAGCGTGGAGCCCACTGCCCTGCCCGTCGGGCCCCGGGGCTGAACCTCAGCACTCAGGCCTTGCACTCAGGTAGACATCCCGGGTTCAAGCCCAGGTTCTGTGCCTCGCACCTGCCAACAGCACCCTCTCTGGCGGCCCTCCTGTCTAGGGCCGAACACCCCAGAGGTGTCATCTGTCCTCAGAGGGCAGACCGGGGAGGATGCCTGTGCAGGGCATGAGCTTAGGGACTTTGGGGCAGGGAATTCCAGGGTGGAGAAGCTAAGCTGTGGTCTGGGGGAGGCGTGCAGGGTCCGGAGGGGCATGTCCTGTGAGGCCACAGCACAGGGGCCCATCTTCTAAGGGTGGCACTGGGTGGGCAGCTGGGTGGGTAGCCGTCAGGGTCACCGCCGTCTCCGTCAGCACAAGTCAGTGCCCGTGAGGGTTCTGGCACTTGCCTCTCTCCGTCTCCAGGCCCCGCCCTGCTGTCCTAACCTACCTGCCTGTTGCATTGACCGTGGCGGCCAGAACAGCACCGTTCAAACCGAGATCGGGTCCCAACGCCGCCCCAAACCTCCACTGGACCGGTCACTCGCCACCCAAAGCCTCACCCCTGCACGGGCCTCTCTGGGCCCCCGCCCTCTGCCCCCTGCCCCCACACTCCCACGGCTCCAGTGCCGGGTCTGAGCACAGCCTGCCGCTTGGTACCTGCCACACAAAATTCCTCTGCGTTCAGCTTTACTGAGCAAATGAGCCGCAGCGGCTCAGGGACGTCCCACTAATCATCAAGAAGGAGGCTCCTTTCAGTTACCAGATGATGCGTGAGGTGGACGCGATTCACTTGGATTCACGTGTGACGCTCAGGTGGCAATCACAGCGTCTCATCACTTGGCGGTCTGGCGGTCCCGGCTGACTAAATTTTGTCACCTTGTAGCTGATGCCATCTTCCAAGCCCCCAAGTGAAGGGGGGCAGGGGAGACACACGATGCTCCGCGAATGCAGCGCGCCCATTTTATGCTAATGAGGTGTGACTACAGCCCCACGCTGTGCCAGGGTGCATTCCGTGTCTGTCCCAACTGATAATCAGTCTAGTGGTCATGGTCATGTGTTGGCTTTTTTGTTTCCAAATATCACTGGGAATTCAGTCTAGCTCAAGACGCCGTGCGGCTCTTCTCTGATGGTCTGTAATGCGTTCTGTAAATCACGAGTCCACCAGCGCACGGTTCCTCCGGAGGCCTTTCCGCCATATCAGGGGCTGCCAGGTAACTTGGCGCTTCAGCAGCCTGAAGAGTGTGACCCAAATGCTGATTGGGAGAGGACGCAGGTTTCCCAGCACCTCAGAGACCTTGCAGACTGTTGCCATCAGCCCGGTGAGACACCCGGTGGAACCCAGAGGAAGACCAAAGTCTTCTCCTCCAGCGTCTCGGACTCAAGGATTCTGCAGGAAGGCTGAGTGCTTTCCACACAGACCTCCTGTTGCCCGGGGCTCAGGGCGTCCTAGGTCCTGAGCGTCAGACCAGCTCCCGTGGAGAGAAGAGTCCCTTGCGACGTCTCTGCCGCCACGTCCTGCCAAGCACAGCTGCCTCCCTCTCCTCTGTCTTCTTGCTCAGGGCCCGGGAGGCAGTGCTGTCTGTCAAATGGAACAGACGTCCATCTGTAGTTGAAGACGGGACGAGAGCCCTGGCAGGGGAGAATGGCCGGCCCCAAAGAGCTCAGCCTGGACAGGGCTGATGGAGGCCGCGAAGCACACAGGGCCCAGCAGAGGCGGCCGCTGTCCCCTGGCAGCCTGGGGGCAGCTCCTGGGGACGGGGCTGCGGCCACGGAGGGAAGCTGCTGGACAGCCGGGATGGGGTGAGCAGTGTCCCCCACGTTCGCGTCTGCTCAGAGCCTGTGAGTGTGACCGTGCTTGGAAAGAGGGCCCTGCAGATGGGATGGAGCGAGGCCCGCACCTGATCGCAGGCCTCTCCAGCAAGACTGCCGAGTGGGGCTGGGGGTTACAGGCCTGGTTGGGACCTTCCTGTTACTTGAGAGTCCTGAGCGCTCTTGGTCCGACGCGTGTGAGGCCAGCAGCAGGTTACAAGGGATCCTGTGCCAGTCTCCCTTCCAGCAACGGGACCAGAATGCACAGCACCCCGTGCCAGGTCTGGAAGTCTGACCCAGGTGCATAGAGACATGATCCACTAATTAAACAGCGCATTGTATTTTGTGATTCAAAGGAAAAGGGGAAAAAACACTCGGGACTGGGTTCTGTTCTCATAATCAACAGATTAGTCCATTTAAATGTAGATAATCTAAGGCTTATTTTGTGTTAATGAACAACTGCTTATCTGGGATTAATAAGTGACTCTCCCAGTAACAATTATAATCTTCCTTTATCTGCAGCTCCTTCCCTGCGCCCCTCCCTTTCCTGGTACCCGCCCGGAGATACAGCCCTGCGCGGACCCGCCTGCGGCCGTTCTCCACCGTTATTAATGTTCTGTGGCTCGTTTCCTATGTTCTCATACTCAGGCTCCGATAACACCCTCCGTGGGTTTCTGCAACATGAGAATAATGCGGAGGGCTCCGTCTCCAGCAAAACCTTCCATGGGCCTGACCCAGGCATCGATAGTGTGATCTCGATGTTCAGATACCGGCCAGAAACAGGAAATTTGCTGCTCTGAAAGCTTCCCTGGCTGCCTCCAGCACTGTGGGGGGAGACTTTGCAAGAGGCCGAGTGCCCGCTGGCCCCTGGCGGGCGCTGCGGAACACACACACGTCCTGTTCTGCGTCCGGCAGAAGGTGGGACCTGGTCCCCTTCTGAGACTCAGACCCTCACCCCTGGTGCCGAGCCAGCCCATCAGACACCCGAGCTGCTGAGCAGGCTAGGTGTTCAACTTCACGGTCGTCAGGAAAATGAAAACTGAAACAGCGGTGGGACAAGGGGCCCCTCCATCAGGTTAAGAAATCTTTGGGCGGGCTGGCGTGGAGTGGGGAGCAGGTGCCCGTGCATGCTGCACTGAGACAGCCTTTCTGGGTCCCAGCCCTGCACATTTGCATGTGGTGCATGCGCACCCTGCCCTGGGGCCTCACGTGCAGGAGTCCATGCAGACTCTGAAGCCCCCAGGACGTGCCCTGCACATTGCACACACACGGCCCTCTCCTCCCTGGCAGACACAACCACAGGGTATACTGCATATCAACCCGCACTCACGGACAAATGAGTCAGGGCCACATCTAGCGGCCAAAATGTGTACCCAAGTGAGGGCTTCCACCTGTCATCCTGGGGGCGCACAGGACCGTGGAGGGGGGTTGCGTCCACTGCTCCAGACCTGCCCCTTTCCTGCACCTCTTACCACCCCCTCCTGCTCACCCCTGCACCGCAGACACGCACACCAAGCTGGGTCCTGCCTCACTGAGCTCTCCCTGAAACCTTCCTCGATGGGCTCCTCGTCATCATGGGGGTCTCGGCCAAATGTCACCTCCCTCACCAGCTTGAGTAGAGTCTCTACTACGTCCTTCCCCCTTGCACAGTCCCCTGCCTCACCATCATCCTTTAGCGGTCCCTGAAACGCCCACTCCCTTGCCTGATAACCCGTTTATTTCCTGCATTCCCCCACCCCCTCCTAGAATGTAAGCTTCACAAGAACAAAAATAATCTTTCACTTGTTCATTATTTTATTACAAGCATCCAAGCATCTGGCACGGAATAAGTGTTCCATAATGATGTTAGGATACGTGAAAGCATGTGTCCAGGAAGTAAACTGTGCTTCAGCCAAAGCCCACAGTCCCTGAAATGAGAGATTGAGTCTCATTTCTTCCCCGTTTCCCCACCCACTCAGCGGCTGCATCCAGAGGCATGCAATCCTTTCTTTCTGTCTCATCCCGGCCATCCCATCCATGGCCCCAGTCACACCAGCCTTCCTTCACCCTGGCACCCACCATGATCCTTACTACCCCAGGACCTTTGCACGTACAATCCCCTCTGCATAGAATCCCCGGCCCATCCCACTTCTAACCGACTCCCACTCTCGCAGGTCACCTCCCTAGGGCTCATCTGTTTGCGGGTCAAGACTCTCACCACTGAGCGAATCTCCGTGGTTTTTGGGTGTATATAGATGTAATCATACCCACGACAACCACGACATAAAGAGGGAAAGTGAAGACACCGAGCTGTGCTTGTGTTTCTACATTCCACTTGGAGAGGCAAATTACAATTCTGAGCAGATTATTTAAATTTAAACACGTATATTGAGGTTCCTGGGGCAACCACTAAAAATCAGGTAAAATTTATAGCGCAACACTCAGTAGATACACGAAAAAGACAATCCAAAGAAGGCAGGGAAGGGGAGCTAGAACAATGAAGAGGGCAGAGAACACGGAAAACAGGTAATCAGATGGCACACGTGGAACGCACCAATATTTGCATTCAGTGTAACTCTGGGCAGGTCCCCGTGAATCTAATATTTCATCTGGTGCTTCCAGCAACCTTGGGAAGGCGGGCTTCTTCCTCCGTTTGACGGAGGAGCACGCTGGGGCCCAGGGCGGGTGGGTCTGACCCACTGCACAGGCTGAGTGCCCCTGTCCCTGCATCTCCACCTCCACTGGGGGCCGGTGGGGAGCAAGGGCCAGTCCACGGGACTAAGGACAAATCGGGAGTCAGGGAAGCTCCCAGGTGTTGTCCAAGGGGCTCCCCGCTTCCTAATTTTTTGCGGTGTGAGAAACGAAGACACGCTGGCAAAGCCGTTTCCGCTTCCAGAATGCACACGGCTGTGTTTGCGTGCTAATCCCCGTTATGAATGAATCTGGCTTGCAGAGGCGGGACAGGAAGTCACAGGACACGGAAGACAAACCAACAGCTGGAAATGCCCCCTCTTCCTCATGTCTGAAGGCGTGAGCTTGGCCAGTGCTGGGGTTCCTTCCACCAGATGTCGTGTGGAGGGAGCTCGTGTACAGAGAGGGCTCGCCATTGCCACGCTGCATACCGGAGCCCATGAAGGCGGCTTCAGACGTGTCACCGGTAACTCCTATGAAGCGAGATTATTTTCTCAATTTCTTCGCTCACGCAGGGCAGGATCCAAGGCAGAAGACACAGTCCCCTTTGATCTAACATCGAGGAGATAATGCGGGGTGCTCCCCGCGTGCCCTCTAATGTCTGAGTGTTGCAGGCCACTGAAATGCTGGTGCTGACGTCCACAGCCAGCTATAAACGTCGCCGCTTTAAAAAAGAAATCCCGCCGCAGGGCGTGCGTTTCAGACGGGCCTTCCTGGCTGTGGTGCCCAATCCTTAGTACTTCTCGGATGTGAAACGTTCCTGTGGAACTGGGCACGTGCCCCCAGAATTGGGAAGCTATGTGTAAAGGGAAGCGAAGCCGAGTACTAGGAATTTGGTGGGGTTTGGGTTTGGGTGAAAGCCAGGGTTTTTCAGGCTCTCTGTGAGAACCCGTGGGTCCTAGCATGGCCAGGGGCAGCGGAACCAGGACGACTCAAGGAAATAAGAATGACAACGTGAATTGCCTCCCAGGAGAAATGAGGCTGCTCTTTGTTGCCCTGGCCACACGGCACACACCTCGCCTTGTGGCCGAGCACAGAGTGTGTCTCCCAGCCTGAGAGCTTCAGAGACGTTGCATGAAACGGTCTCACACTGATTCTCTTGCGGGAAGCCTGCTGCCTATCAGCACATCCCACACGCACGGGAAGGATCCCATGGGAAGCCTCCCGCCCAGCAGGGGGTGACAGAGTGAAGGTCAGGGAGCTGGGCTCCCAGGGTTCAAGTCCTTGCTTCCTCATTTCTTGGCTGGGCAACCTTGAGCAGATCACTTAAACTCTCTGGGCCTCAGTTGCCTTCTCTATAAACAGGAGCAAAAATATTGCCTGCCCCCGAAGTTGTTGCAAAGATTCAGTGGGTCGTGTGTATGAAGTACCTAGCACAACAGAACTTCCAGAACTTGTGTTTAGGTTAGGCTGAGGATGCTGATGTGTGGGGCTGGGAAGACCACGCCAGCAACCTGCTTACAGGGACAAGAAGGACATAGGTGTACAAGCCACAATAAGCACCAAGGAGGGCGAGTCGCTGAGGCCCCACACACGGGATCAAGCGCTCCCGTGCAGGTTTGTGATTTCCCACATCACTACCCTTCCTTCCACCTGATCCCTGAGCTCCTGCCCTGTCTCCTTCCTGGGGTGGAAGGTCCCAGTGTTGAAGGGTTGAAGTGTGGCCTCTGCGTGTGTCCTCTGGACTGGCCATCCTCCCGGAGTTCCAGGGACACCCCCTCGGTTGGTTCTGTTGCTGGACTCCTGGGTCTCCAGATCCACACACCACGAGTATCCTGTGGCTAAGGTAATCTCCTGCCAGCAACTTTGAGCTTAGGACTTCTTTGCTTGACCAGTGGTGAAGAGACATGGCAGCTGGTATCTACCAGGCCTGCCCAGGCCCCCTGACAGGATGACTGTCGTGGTAAACCAAGCACCCTGACCCCACCCACCCCACCCCTGCCTCCCTGACCTCCAGTTTATATTCTTTCTGCTGCTGAGAAGGTGTCACTTACTTCTGGAAAGCTCCTTTGGCTCTCTGGCTGTTTCTTACCCCAAACAGGGAATTGAAACAACCCCAAAGCTGTCATGATCCACCAGCTGTCTCTTTATTTTGAGAAGCAAGAATAAAAAGTCATGAAATTTCAGTGCATAATGTGAGACATGATGGAATTACATTTTGTGGCAGCTGTAAATGCTGCTGAAAAATATTTTAGTTCGGGCAATTTATGATAAAGTTCATAGAAACCTATGTCAAATAGTTTGAAGAAAAAAAAAGAGGAAAGTCATTGGTTGATAAAGTGGGGTATATGAGAGATATGTTAGGCTTCAGGCATGGCTGAATCAGGGTGCTCAGATGATGTCATCAAGGATAGTCTCTCTTTAGGGTGGCTCAGTCAATTAAGTGTCCGACTTTTTTTTTTAAGATTTTATTCATTTATTTCACAGAGAGAGACACAGCGAGAGCAGGAGCACAAGCCAGGGAAGTGGGAGAAGGGAGAAGCAGGCTTCCTGCCGAGCAGGGAGCCCGATGCGGGGCTCGATCCCAGGACCGTGGGACCATGACCTGAGCTGAAGGCAGACGCTTAACAACTGAGCCACCCAGGCGCCCCTAAGTGTCCGACTCTTGATCTCAGCTCAGGTTTTGATCTGCTGTCCACAGTTCTGTCCGAGTCTGGAGGCCTGAGATTTGGAGGCTGATTGTAAGTCCTGACCTGAGTCTGAAAGCCTGAAAACCAGGAGCTCAGGTGTTCGAGGGCAGGAGAGGGGATGAGAGAAAACTGGCCCTTTTGCCACCTTTTGTCCTCTGGGTCCTCAGGGGAGTAGATGAGGCCCCCCATGCAGGGGAGGGCGACTCCTTTCCTCTCTCACCCATTCAAATGCCATTGGCTTCTGGAAACCCCTCTCAGACACGCCCAGAAACAACGCTTCCCCAGCTCCCTGGGCACCTCTGCCCAGTCGGGCAGACACATAAAGATGTGGGGGTGACTTCTGTCTTGCAGAGAGTACTGGCCATGCTGGGGGACCTTTTGGGGTCAGGAAGACCACCTGTGTGTGTGGTTATGGCCCAGGGCAGAGGGGTTGGTGGCTGGCCTGGCGGAGGCGGGAAGATGGCAGAGCACACAGAAGCACTTTGCAAACTCTGGATGTTGAGTGGGAAGGAATGGGGGGGGCGTGGGGAACCGAGGAGGAACTGCGTGGATGGTGGTGTCATTGTTGAGATGGGCAGACTGGGGAGCAAGTGGTTTGGGAGAGAAAGTCCAAAACTCAGTTTTGGACAGGCTAAATTTGAGATTCCTCCTGTCCCTCCAGGTGGAGAGGGTGAGTGGGCAGTTGGCCACCGTCAAAGAGATAAGGATTTCATTTGGGAGCGAGAGTTTATGAATGGCAGCTACAGCCAGGAGGCCGGCTATCCGCCCGGGGAAAAAGTATAAGCAACCATCCCCGGGTGGAGAGACCGTGCAGGAGGAAGGAAGCGGCAGGGAAGGAGGGGAGCCGGTGGGGCACAGAGCGTGCTGTTGAGGCGTGGCCGCCCGCTGGACGGCGTGGGTGTCAGGCAGGGGGTGTCAGCCGAGTGGTGGGGGAGGCCAGACCGCAGAGCGGGAAGTGGGGGTGTGGACGTGGCCAGTGGAGACGCCTCCGGAGCCGTGTGGCTGGGAAGGGCAGCAGGTGCAGGGGCAGCAGCGGGAGGGGAGCGGCGGGGGGGGGAGAGGATGCTGAAGGGACGGGTGTGGTCCGAGCTCCCACGAATCGGTCCTGCCTGCTGGGGCTTCACGGCCTCGAACATCAGACCGCACGAGGGGCACGTATTTGTACACACGTGTGCGTTCCTGACAGCCACTCCACAGTGACCGGCTCATCAGCCCCAGCAGTTTCGAAGCCAGGGGTTTTCGTCCGTCTGACCCGTGAGTCCAGGCAAGGAGCCCACGGAGGGTCTGCCGCCCGGCGATGCCCCTGCGGCCGTGAAGCCTGCCCCGGCGCGCTCGGACCATCTCCGAGTTCTGTCCGCGTTCCGAATGAATCCTTGTAAGGAAGATGGTTTCCTCCTTCCACTAATAGCTTCCTTCCCGAAGCTAAATAAAGAGTACCCGGGCTGCATTCGGCAGTGCGCGCTTCCAAAATAAACAGAGGCTCAGAAATTAGCCGGAACAATAGTGTAATTAGACAGCTGCGTCATTGTTCAGGCAAACCAGCTCGGCGCTCGGAGCCCGAAGCCGCCCATCTGCCCCAGCAGCGGACTTTCAGGGTGGAGAAGGCGCGTGGTAGGAGGCCTCGGGCCAGGAGAGGTCGGCGAGCAGGCGGACCCCGACTGGGAGGCTTGCCGCCCCGAGAGGCTTCCGCCTGTGTGGTCTCGAGCAAGCAAGTCGTTCAGCTGCTCCGTCTCCGGCTCCGGCGCCCACGGCCGGCGGTGACCGCAGCGTCCAGCTGCCAGCGTCGGACGAGGCGGTGCGCACATGGGCAGGTGCGCAGCGCACAGCGAGTGCCCATTGATGGGAGCGCAGCCTCTTCGCCACCATCTCACGGGTGCCGCGGTCCCAGCCGCTCACGGTCCTGCGGGAAGACTCTCCGCTCCTTCTGCAGGTTCCTCCCCCCACAGGCTCCTCCCCTCCCTGCAGGCTCCTCCTCCCCCTGCATACTCCTCCCCTCCCTGCAGGCTCCTCCTCCCACGTGGAGGCTCCTCCCCCTCACAGGCCCCTCCCCTCCCTGCAGACTCCTCCCCTTCCCGCAGGCTCCTCCTCCCCCTGCAGGCTCCTCCCCTCCCCCAGAAGCTCCTCCTCCCCACAGGCTCTGCCTCCTCAGGTTCCCCCCCTCCCATAGGCTCCTCCTCCCCCGCAGGCTCCTCCCCTCCCTGCAAGTTCCTCCCTCCCGCGCACGCGCTGGAGCGGCCTCAGGGCGCCGCGCCGCGTGACGTGCACAGGGCTCCTTAGGCTCAGAGTGAAAGGAGACCCAGGACTTCATAGATGCCAGGTACCCCCCCCC
>NW_027397159.1:1721928-1793785 GCF_003265705.2 Callorhinus ursinus | reverse complement strand
GGTGCCGCGGTCCCAGCCGCTCACGGTCCTGCGGGAAGACTCTCCGCCTCCCATAGGCTCCTCCTCCCCCGCAGGCTCCACCCCTCCCTGCAAGTTCCTCCCTCCCGCGCACGCGCTGGAGCAGCCTCAGGGCGCCGCGCCGCGTGACGTGCACAGGGCTCTTTAGGCTCAGAGTGAAAGGAGACCCAGGACTTCATAGATGTCAGGTACCCCCCCCGCCGCCTCGTAAGACATTCACAACACCTGCACGGAGCAGGCGCTGATTCATAATTAGCCATCAACAACAGTTACTTAGCGTGTTGTTAATTAACCATTTACAAATGGCTAAGGATGCTAATGAATAATCCGGGTGGAGAAGGCGAAGCACAGAGAGGTTAAGGCACCGGCGCAAGCTCAGCGCTGGGATTTGAACCCGGGCTCTTAAATGCTGCACTTTGCCCCGTACTGCCCCGAAGTGCCAGAGGCGCGTCTCCACGATCCGTGCGGTACGGAGCCGTCCCCGTCAACGCCTGCCGGGAATGCTTGCGAAGGAGGCCAGTGTGGCTGGAGCAGAGCGCCAGCAGACAGCGCCGAAGCCTGCGATTCGGAGGCTGCCTGGGGCCTGACCCGAATCTGGGCCGGCCACTTGCCAGGGTGTGATGAGCCGGGAGAACCTCCCTGTGCCTCTGTTTCCACCGTTATAGTGTCTGCCTCCTAGATGAATGCGAGGGTTGCAGGACGTAAATCGCCCCACAGCGCTGGAGTTCTAGCCGCTAGGTAGGCAAGGATCCATAACCTGTTGCTTGCGCGGGGCTGGGAACGGACAGGAGAGCTCGCCTTCGCACGAGGACCTCTGGTTCTGCTCAGTGCTCAGGGCATTGAAAAACAAGGCAATTTGAGGTGGAAGGCTTGTCGGCATCTGGGTCCCCCGGGGGAAGGGGCGAGGGGGCGGGGAGAGCCAGAGCGGCCCGCGGCCGCCCTGCACGGGACCCCGGCTCCGGCGCTGACTCTGCCTGTCCCCCGCAGCACATGCGAGAGGCCGCAGAACGGCGGCAGCACCTGGAACTGGAGCATGAGCAGGCCCTGGCTGTCCTCCACGCCAAACAGCAGGAGATCGACCTGCTGCAGAAGGTGAGCACGGGCGCGCCCGGGGCAGGGGTGCGGAGGGACGGGGGTGGGGCTGCGCACCCGCGTCTCCCCTCCTTCCCGGCGTCTGTGCCTCCCCGTGCTGCCCAGCTCCCCCGAGTCACCCATGTCCTGAGCTGGACTGCAAACACGGGGACCTTCCAGCGCGCGGTGCCGGCGGGCTCGCGGGGAAACCTCGCTCCGGTGGCCGCCGGGGGCGGGTGGCTTCGGCCCTGCCGGCATCGATTACAACTAAACACACACCTGTGTCTCCATCTGCAACCTTCCATTCCAGAAAAAATGCCCTGTAAGAACCACAGGAACCAGTTCGATACGACTTGGGTTTTGTTTTCTTTGTTCTTTGGGGTTTTTGTGTGTATGTGTGTGTTTTTTTTTTTTTTTTCAGTACTGGTGGGATGTGGGTGGGGAACGGGGTTGAATTGGATGCCCATCCGAGGCAGGGGTATAAACTGAGGTGCGTCCACACTGCAGACCAGGACGGCGTCATTAAAAGGAATAATTTTGGTTTATATCTGCTGAACTGGGGAGATTTCCATCATGTGCTGTTAAGTGAGCAGATCAAGTCTCAGGGCAATATTTTCAGCATGAGAGAGAGGGAATGAACACAAGAAAGAGAAGCAGAGACTAAGAAACGAGGAAGAAGGAGGGAAAACAGAGGGTAGGACTGAGCAGCTGCGGGGGTCCATCCCTGCATCGCCCATGGTGGCGCTGGGGGGCTAAGAACATTGCCCCCCAGGCCCATCCTCCTCATCAGCTGTGGTCCTCTCCTGTATCCCTCTATGGGGGGCTTGGGGTCCTGGGTGTGGTTCTCATTTCCTTCCGGAAGCCCCAATCCTACCTGGAGCCACTCTTCCGGGGAGGGCAGTGGGCCCCACCAGCCAGAGCCTTTCTGGTCTGGGCTACAGGTGCGTGGCAGCCTGTGGAGGGCGCTCCCGAGACTGGCCGCTGACGGGCAGCGAGCAGCAACCCCCCCATCTGGGTGGCCCTCCACCCACCCCACCGCCTTTCCAGGCCTCTGATCTTGTAATAAAGGACTCAGGGCCGCGTGCCCACCTGGCTGGCGATGAGAGTCTGCTGGGATGGCCCCTCTCCTCCTGGGTTTGGGAGCAGACTTTGCAGCAGGTGGAGAATTTCTCAGGCTGCTTCTCTGTTTATTGGGACCATGTATCAAGGGTAGCTGTCACTAAGCCCCCGCTGATGGGGACTGTCCGGCCTTATTACCTGCCATAATACGTTGGCTGGCACAGTGAGAAACAACGTTTCATTAGATGTTATCCAGAAAGGATATTGCTTGCTGGGGGCCAGGCAGAGATACGGCTCTTCTCTTTGCCTGCTGTACGGAGCCTGGACATGGCCACCCGGCACCTGAGCCCGCTCCCTGCAGCCCCGGAAGCCCTGTCCCTGGCCCGGTGTCTCCCAGAGAGATAGGAAGCCTGTGGAAAAACGGATTTCCTGCCGAGGGGGCGACAGGTCGGTGATTCTCAGCAGCACCTTCTCCGGGGGCCTGGAGTTTCATTTAGGAAACATCCGATGCCAGGAAAGTGCGCCAGAGCCAATTCTGATATTCAGCCTTTTCTGTGCCTCGTCCAGTTTCCTTTCTCCCTTCCCTGCATTCATCGTGGCCTCTATTTTGGACACACTGATGCTTCATCAGTGGCGGGAGCCGAGGAAGAGAAACCGGTGCAAAATCAGGGTGCCAATGTGACGATGTCTTAGAGCTCTGATTTCTGAACAAAGCATTCAAAGAGGGAGGTTGAACCTTGAGTGGAACGAGATTGGTGATTTCTTCAGAGCTCCTATTTCCATTTGATTTCCAGCACGGAGGGCCAGCATGCTACACTTGCTGATGAGATCATTCATTCATTCATTCATTCATTCATTCATGCATTCAACAAATGCTGGCTGTCTGCTGTGTGTCAGCGGCTCTGGGTTGTTCCGGAAGGGGAGCCCAGTGGTGGGGGAGATGGCCTGTGCCCCCGCGGAGGGAGAGTGAGCCCCCCGCAGAGGGAGGATGAACTGAGTTCAGGCTATGCAGATGCCATGCGGGGAAGAAGGGACAGAATGACATGGCGGGGTCAGGGAGGATTCCAGACAGGGCGAAGCTTAGGTGTGTGGCAGGTCATGCAAGTGCTCAGGTCCCTGGTGCCCAGGGAAGGAGGCCCTTGGAGGGACACAGGCCGCGCCCAGTGGGCAGGAGATGCGTCCCAAGGAGGGTGGCGCCGAGCCCCGGGCGCTCTGCCGGACATGGGAAGGAGCTCAATCTCGTTCCAAGGGAAAGGGAAGCCACTGGGGGACTGAAGCAGGGGTTTAACAGGGTCTGATGCACATCCTTTGAGCATCGCACTGGGGATTGATCTGTGGAGGGGCAGGGAGGCCCCTTACCCGCTGCCGGGAAGCCTGGCGTCTCAGCCTGGGGCAGCGGCTGCAAGGGGGAGACATGGACACATCCCAGGACAGATCAGGAGATGGAGCCATCTGCTCAGGGGCTGTGGTGGGCGGGCAGGGGTGGGGGTGTGTGGGAAGGGGCAAGTCCAGGCTGATTCTGGGCCTCCCAGTCCTCACACATTGTGGGTGTCGATCTGGGCTGGACAGAAACATCGCCGAGGTGGCGTGGTCCTGGATGGGCAGACACCCAGTGGCAGGTGCCTGGGATGGGAGGAAAGTCTCCGAGTCCTAGATGGAGGGACACCGGTGGACTGTGAAATTCTCTCAGGTGACTCATCATCCCGTGTTTCTATTTTCTGCGAAAAAGTCAGCGGATGGGGGCGTTTTCCTTGTACATAAACATTTCAGGGCTGTGCAGACCCATGCACAGGCTGGGACAGTGTGGGAGAGGGGCATTAGGGCTGGGAGGTCTTGGGGTAACACGCCACAGGAGTCAGGAAAGGCGAAGGAAGAACAAATGGCATCTTACTCTAAAAAGAAGCCAGGTACTTACTGGGCGCCAGGGACTATTTTTAACGAGAACTCTCTCGCTTCAAGCCCATTATGACCCTATGAAGTGGGTCCTGTCATCGTCCCATTTCCGAATTGGGGAAGCTAAACCCCAGAGTGATTAAGTCACTTGCCAAATGCCACTCGGCTAGTGAGCAGCACGAACTGGATTTGCACTGAACCCACCGGGCCAGGATGCTCCCTGTAAGGCTCAGGGTTGACCGGAGTCGGGCCCTTGTCCCCCTACCACAATAAAAGTACCAGAGCTCTCTGAGGTCCAGAGCTGGGTCCCATGGGACAGCAGCATGGTTGTCTCTGAGAGCTGCCCATTCTCTCTGGCAACAGCTCCCAGGCTTTCTCGAATCCACTCCAGGGGGACCCCTGCCCTCATCCTGCCATCGCCCATGCATGGACACCATGCCAAGGGCTGGTCCTCTCTCCTCACCCTCTTTGACCCAGAGCACAGTTTCGGGTGGTCAGCCCCTCTGTGCTCTAGGCTTCCAGGACACCACCCTCTCCAGTAATTTCCTTCCACGCAGATCATCCCGTAAACATCACAGGTATTCCCCAAGACTCAGTCCACAAGCCACATCTCTCCATCTGCCCTGGCTCCCGTGGCGACCTCGTCTGGCCCTGTGGGTCTCAATACCGTCTGGGTGCGCCCCCCGCCACACTGAGCTCTCCACGTTGGATTGTGAACCCTCTTCTTTCATCCAGCCTCCCGCGCGACACCTCGGCACGGGGTCCCAAGTCGAACTGCGTCCTCGGCCACACCTGCTCGTCACCTGTTCCACAGAGTTAATGCCTCTCAATGCTTGTCTGCTTCGTCTCTGTGTCTCTGTCACTTCCTTATTCCCAACCTCTGCCAGAGCAGAATTCCTCTCAAGATGGGGGAGGCTTTACCTCCACTTTCCGCGGAGACTCCTGCCCGGAGCCCCGGCCTTCTCTGCCCACAGTGGTTTCTCCAGAGGATGCGGGGCTGGGCCTGGCATCCCCTTCACCCGCATTTTGGGAACTCCCTTTACCCCTGTCTGTGCTTTGCTGGATCGTCTGCATCCTGGAGCCTGCAATGTCCCTTTTTCTTGATGCACCACGGGTGTTAGGTAAGGCCGGGGTTACTTTCCCTCGAAATACAGGCAGTGCCTGGCGGTTCCTGCATGCTCCAGCCTCACCTCTGGCTGCCCCGAGGACGCGCGGGCCTTACGCATCTGCCGTCGGGGACCCGGGACCCGAACTTTCTGTGGGGCGCCTCTCTCTCCCTGGAAGCTCATCCCTCTGCCCAAGATGGTACTTGGGAGAAGCAAGTGGAAACATTCGTTGAATTAAGGAAAGAAAGAAAGAGCAAAATGCCCAAGGCTGTTCTAACGGAAATCGTGGTAAGTTGAGGCCACCCAGCGGCCGGTAGCTCTGGTAGCCCGTAGCGGCAGAGTCTGACGGTACAAGAGGCAGCCGAGCAGGGCGCTGTCCCATCTACGGGCCACCAGCCACCGGCTGTCCCCTAGGACACCTGCTCCACGGAAATCGGGGGGGCCAATCGCTCAGTCCAGAATCCTTGCTTTCGTTCGCTCGACGCTCCAGTCAACAATTACGGAGCCCCGGTGTCGGTGACTCCCAGGGCTCGTGGAGCAGCAGTGAGGGACGCAGCGTGGGAGGAGGCCCCGCACACTGTGAACGTTGATTCTAAGTGTGGAAAGCCCGGAGCCCAGGGCCTGGGATTCCTCCTCTCCTGCCGCCCCAGCCTCTGCTCCCCGACCACACCAAATCTGCCCCCTCTTGCATCCTTGCCCAGGAGGCCTGGTCCCCCAGTAACGGCAGGGCTGGTGTTTGTGACTGAGATCCTTGCCCTGCCACATGGCCTTGAATGGGCCCCACTCCTTGCTCCCGCACCCTCTGGCACGCCACCCTGCGGGCAGGGCCTTGCTCGTTCATTTGCCTGTGGCCTGTCTCCAGAGAGCAGTGTCCGCACTCGGAGGGCGCAGGCCAACACGTAGCAGGTGCCCGGCAAACGCTGAGGTGCCGAGATCCCTGGACGCGGAAGGAGAGGTGTGGGTGAGCGGCCACCCATGGACGCGGGGCTGGTCTCAGTACCCGATGCTGAATTCTGATGCCCGTCGAAGAAGTCCCTGAGCCATGACTCTGCCCTCCCTATGATCTGTGGGCGCCCAGACCCCAGCGCCCTCCGGGCCACCCGTGGCCAGAGCCCAGCTGCTCCCCAGCTTCAGACTTTGTTTCCCGAGGAAGCTGCATCCTTGCCTAGTTACAGTCGCTGTGGTGATCATCTAAGGGTTTTTCCAAATTTAAAATTCATCTGCAGACCTGACCGATTTTACTGTGGCTCAAAACTGCTCCCATGTGAGAAGTGATGGCTCTCAGGGTTGGGGCTGTCACGGACGTGGGTGGTAAGAGGAGCCGCGCCCACCACACTAGTCGCGATCTCGCTGTTGTGCGTGGGTGGCAGGGGGTCGCGGACTGACCCCTGCGATCATTCAGTAGAGCATCTGCCCCAGTCCCATGCGCTCCTGCCGTGCACACCTGCGGGACTGGTGTCTGGGTCAGCGGCTTCGTCCACGCTGATGGGAGGCTCCCTGCAGCCCCAGCCCGCTTCTGGGACTGCCTGCCCCATTTCCACAGAGTGCCCACGATGCCCTCACCCTGCTGTGTCCTCACCAGCATCCATGCCCTCCCCAGTCGCCAAAGAGACTGGGCATTGGGTACGCAGAGTCCATCCCAGCCAAGTGTCCAGACCTTGACGCTGAGTCCAGCATGTCTGCACCTCTGTGCCTCCCGGAACCCACCACACATGGTAGCCCACTGCCCCGGACCCTCAATGCCCCGGACGCTCAGTGCCTCCGACAACAGCCCCCTTCCTCTGACAGCAGGCCCCCACACCCCTGACAGCTACAGTCCTTCCACGTGTCACTGTGCTCTGCAGGACATTGTGCCTGTGTGAAGGTCACAGCTCCCCCACAAGTTGGCCGTGGCCCCCCAGTGAGCTTTGCGTAAGCCGTTGCTTCGATGTTGCAAGAATTCAGCACTGCCAGCTCGAACTGTTAATTTTAACAATCTATTCTGATTACCCAAATGGCCCAGCTTGCAAGTAGCCTGTGAAAACCAGCTCCCGATCCTCTCTGGAAGCCAGAAACCAAGTCATTACTGCAAACTTGGCGCCGTTTTCACGGCTCGCTTTGGGGTTTTGTGTTGTTTTTATCCTGCCGGTTGGACACTAACTTTGACTCAAGTGTCCCAGTGGTGAGGTTATTTATATGATCCCTGTGCGTCCTCCGGATGGCTGTCTTTTGTCGCCCCGTTTTGTTATTTATCGTCGCTCTCGTTTCAGCTTTGAAAGGAACGATTTTAAGCCCTTGAAGGTTGCGCTGAATTCAAGAATGGTGCGATGAATCTGGCATTCCATTGCCTCCCCGGCGCTCAAAGCCCTCCATGGGGACACGTGCCCGCGGCACGTGTGGGGGTAAACCATGCCGGGATCTCAGGCTGCCCCCCAGCGTTGGCCGCACCGGGGACGCCGGGCCCCACCTCCTCCTGAGAGCCTGTGAAGATAATGCCCACTGGCTTCTTTGCGATGTTGGGTAGCCCATCCCTGCTTACTCTCCTGGCGCCTAGAGACCATGTTCTTCTAGAACCGAGAATCCTACGTGTAAACCTCAGTGGAACATATGGATCCTTCATGAGGGCTTAAAATTCTCAGAGGCAGGTGCCCTGCAGTGTCAGAGATAAACCGCCCCACGAACCCGCTTCTCGGCATCTTCAGGAACGTCTGTCTGCGAGGCCACTGAAACCCGTGCGAGGGGGCGTTCGTGTGGCCACACGGGCTGGCTTTCCTTCCCGGCTTGGGAGTCAGACTCAGGCCCTCACGGAACTTCAGCACCTCCAGCTTTAAAACGGGAAGCAGCATGTTCTCTAACCACTGGTGATTGCATTCATCAAGGTGCTTGGTTTCAAGGGGCAGAAAACAGCAAAAGGGAATTTGAGTTGTGCACACAACTGAAGCGGGCTTCAGACATGGCTGGATCCAGCGCTCTCCTGCCTTGGTGCTCCTCTGCATTGGCTTCATTTTTGGTTTACGGGGGGAAGGCCGCTGGCTGCTCCAGCCTCATCCCTCATGGGGGCAGCATGGCTGCGGTGCTCCAAACTGACCTCCGCTGGGGCCTGGGTCCAGTAGGCAAGGAGTGTCTGCCCCGTCTCCCCCAGCATCCCAGGGCAGAAATGTGCCAGGCTGCACACCCGGAGGCCAACTGCCGAGCATCTGGAGCTGTTCTATTGCCCTCGGGACAGGGCCGGGTCCCCAGCACAGTCGGAGTGCTTCCCGGGAGAGGTGGCCACAGACGCCAGGCAGGCAGGCCGTGGTACTTGCTGGGCATGGTCTGGGGGCCGAGGGCTGAGGACGTTGCATTTCAGTTCTGTGTGACCCCACCGCGGGGTTTAGGCTGCCGCCGTCCCGAGACACTGGTTTGGTGAAGTGGGTAACGTTTCTTATTTTGTGGAACACGTGGCTTTGCTTCAAGTAGCTGGAGGAGGGCCGCCCCCCCGCCACAGGCTGAGCGGCCGAGAGCCTGCAGATGCTCGGGGACCCCCATCTCAGGCTCTCCTTGGGGCCCGGGGAGATGGCAGCTGACCTTCAGCTACTTGGAGGTCATGTCTGCTTGGTGGCGTCTTGTTTCCCAGGCAGCTTTGGGCACCTGGGAGACGGTGATGCCCCCGCCCCGTCCCCGAGGCTTCAGGAAGGATTGTCCGGCTCTCCCGGGCCCAGCCCCCTTCTGCGTGTGACCGCCTCTCCCCGGAGGAGCAGGGCCTCCCACCGGCCCGGCCGGTCACCATCAGGGCACGCTTCCCCGTTCCGACAAAGAGCATCCCAGCCAGCCGGCGTTCATCCCGCGTTTGCCCGAAGGGGAGAGGGATGGGAACTGGGCTGGGTCCTTAGAGTGGAGTTTGACCCACACCCCGATAATTCAGACATTCCTCTGATTCTCTGTCTTCCCCCTGCTTTAAACATTGACTCTTTTCTTTTTTTATCGTAAAAAAAGGCTCAGGTTGAAGCTAAGAAAGAACATGAAGGTGCCGTACGGCTGCTAGAGGTAAGTGCCGGAGCCCTGGCCACCGGCCTCGAGGGCGGGTGAGATCGGAAATGGGGGGGGGGGCGCTCGTGAGCGTCCACTGGGCACCAGCCACTAGTGCTGCTCGCCCACCCCCCGTGCGGCCAGCACGGGGACCACACAGAGAGGCGAAGCCATGTCCCCACCGTCACACAGCCCACCGTGGAGCTGGGGGCCTCACGAAACCCGCCCTCCCCCGCGGGCTCCTCTGGGGGGCATGCAAGGGGGAGGAGGCCACGCTCTCGCTCGGGATGAGGAGAAGGTGTGGCTGTGGGTGGAACCGTGGGCGGTGCTCTTCCAGGGACAGCGCTGATGCTAGGGAAGCGCTTGGCAGGTGCAATCTGGGGAGGCGTTTGCAGAATTAGGGAGGGGACAACCTGGGGAATCCGTATGGTGGGTGCCAGCCGAGGCAGGGCCACAGTACCACCCGCAGTGAGCCCCGTGTGGGGGGCTTCCCGTGGCCGCAGACAGAGGCCAGGCAGCCCCAACCCCTTCCCTACGGATACATAGGCGGGGGTGGCCCCGCGTGGGCCTCTGTCCCCAGATACGGGGGGAGGATGGCCCGTCCTTTGCCCCCAGGGCCATGGCGGCACAGAGCGCAGTGTGTGCCTCTCCCAGTTCTCTTGCGTCGCCTCATGACGTCCATTCCTCCCGCAGGGGAAGCTTCCACTATTACCATGGTATATATTGGAAGTGATTTTGTGAGAGCGGCCATTAGCTAATGAATATCTGGAGGGGTGAGTGTGATGACTGGTAGGGGGAGATCTATCACCTGAGGGAATGGCAGCAGACCCCCAAACGGCCACGCTTCTCCCTGAAAAATACCCACCCCTGCGCGCCGCCCCCCCCCCCACGCCCATTCGGATGGCCTCCTGGCTGCAAGCGCACCTCCTCGCCTCGGTCGCTCGAGGCCCACTGACCGGCTGTGTGTGTGTGCCCCTGCCCTCTGGGGCCTCCTGGCTGGAGCTGGGCCGGGGGTGCTGAATGCTTTGGCATGGGGGTCGCACTGGAACACGCTTCGGGGGGAGCAAGTGCAGACGTGCCGAGAATCCCGCGTCTTCTTTACGAAGTATTCCCGTGGTTGTGTCTTGCTTTGCGCTTCCCACAGGACACGCTGGATGGCGTGCAGGTACTCGAGGGCTCGTGCCTCCCCCGTGCCGGTGTGCTTGGCAGTGCTTTCCCTCGTGCGTGGGGCAGCCACGGGTGTCTGGGCCCGCTCAACCCACCTCTTCCCCCGAAGCCGGCAGCCCCGAGCTTCCTCCGGATGCAGGGCGGGGGGGCTCCTGGGGGCCGGGGGTGTGAGGATCCGCGGGCAGAACCTCCCTGGCGGGGGGCACTGCCAACTGCCCGCCAGGCCCCGGGACACAAGCTCTGTTCCCGCAAGTGTTGAGCAGGCCCAGCAAACCGGGTCTCCCGTTTCCCACCGCGGCCGTAAGGGTCAGGCTGGGAGGACAGCCCAGAACCCCGATGACCGCAAGGGGTGGGGTGGGAGGTGGGGACGCTGATCCTGCCCTCGGGCCAGCCATGCCCAGCACGCGGCCCATCTGTCGGTCATCGGGATTCCACCTGGCCCCGGGAAGTTCCACCGCTGTGTTTGTGTCTGCCGTGTGTGTGGCCGGGGCCCTCCTGCAGGCGAGGCCACTGCCCCTCTCACTACCTCCGCCGAACAGGATGAACAGCGTTGTCCCTCTGAACAGAGTTTTGAGTGTTTCCCAAAACTCTGAGTTTGATCGCGTATTCACAGAAGGGATGATTGTCCCACTTTGAGGAGGAGTGGTTCTCAAAGTGGGGTTCCCAGACCAGCAGAGTCGGCATCAGCTGGGGGCTTGCTAGAGATGCAGATTCTCAGGTCCCACCCAACCCGTGGAGTCAGGAAGTGTGGGGGGGCACCCAGAAACCTGGGAGGGACACAGCCACCCTCCCCTCCCCCCACTCCCGGGGGCAGTTCTGACGCAGCCGCTGTCTGGGAAGCATTGCTTCGCGTCCGTGAGGCTAGTCTGGGGACGGAGGGCCTAGGGGACGAGCCAGTGCACTGCACTGGAGTCTTGGCCCATCCATAGCTCAGCGTCTTGGTGACCTGAACCTCCACCCCTCCCACGTGCGTGCATCCTGAGTGGCACGCTGGGGACTCCCCTGAGTCAGGTGCTCTCCTCAGCAGAACAGCCGCCCCCTTGCCCAGCGAGACGCTCACACGGGGCTCCAAGGGTTGTCTCAGCAAACGTGCGGCAGCAAACCCCCTCCCGGTGGCGGTCCATGCACAGCCAGTCTGTGGGTGTTCCTGAGCCCTGTGTTCTGATGAGCGAATGGCCAGGGTGTCTGGGGATGGGAGGAGGGGGGCAGTCTCCATCCCCATTAGGACGCGTGCAGAGTCCCAGCACCCGCGGAATCATCCGGGCTTACTGTGCGGCCTCGCCAAGGTGGGCGTCAGGCATTAGCTGAAAATAGAGCTTTTCCAGAATCAAGACCGAGCACTCTGTGAACTGCAGAGAAGGCACCATTAGGGAAACAGTGTCCGCCGCACTTCACTGGGGAGTTATTTCAAGACAAAGAAGCAAGAGAACGTTTTAAAATGAATAATAATGACAGTCCAATGACAGTGACCTGCGGTTCCCTGAACACTCACTTTGTGCCAGGCGCTGTTCTAAGGGCGCATCTGGGTACATCTAGGACACGGTGCGCATGTCGTGTCACTTAATCTTCACGACAACCCAGGGGGAGCCGAGGCACAGGTGACTGGCCCAAGGCAAGCTGGTAAGAAGCGAGTCTGGACTCAACCCCAGGAGTTTGGTGCTGCTTTGCAGCTGCGTCCCAGCCTCCCTGGGAAGTGGGGTCAGCTCTCCTGCCGGCAAAACTGCAGCAGGCGTTGAACTGTGAATGAGTTCACACGGTGGCGAGACCCAGAAGCGCTGCCTTCCCTGGCAGGGGCGCAGGCCACGTGGACACTGTCCACCAGGCACTAGACACGCGTATCGGATTTAGTCCGCAGACCCCCCCCCCAGTGAGGTCGCTACCATCATCATCCTCTTCCCGGATTGGAAATCAGGCACAGAGACTGAGTCCCTTGCCCCGGGACGCACAGCTTGCAAGAGCAGAGCCAGGCCGTGAGGGAAGGAGGGCCAGTGGGCGGCGCTGTCTGAGGCTGCTGAGAAGGGGTGCAGGGGAGCAGTGCCTGTGTGCGGGGTTCGGGGGCGGTGGGCTCCGGGCCCGTCACAGGGGAAAGCCCCGGGATGAGCTTGCTCTCACCACTGTCCGTGCTGTGTGCTTTGTGTGTGTGTTCTGTATGCTTTTTGCCTTATTCTTCGGGGCACCTTCCCAGCACCTCCCCCGTGGTCGCCCTGCTTGCTGGCCGTCAGCTCCGGGATGAGGCTTCAAACTGCCTGTGACGCCAGATGCTTTGTCCCAGCTGGGAAGGAACCTGCGCAGGCTCCTTTCATCCTGGGTCTCATTTGGGGAGACTTTGATGAGCAGACAGTGCGCCCCCTAGCCCAGGCCGGCATGGGGTCTTCTCGGGGCAGGCCCAGCATCCGGCAGCGCTGGGACCTTCCTGGGCCTGGGCCCCCTTGCCTCACGAGTCCTACCCCTTCCTCCATAAAAGTACTAAAACTTACATTTTACATGGACCTGCCTGGGGGTAAAGAGGTTATAGTCCACACTGGATTCATTATTATTTGTTCGTTTCCGATTTCAAAGGAAACTGAAATGAAAACATTTGCGTGGGTCCCTAAATGTACCGGCCCCACGTCGCTGGGCCTAAGGGGGGCGTCACCCTGCTGGGCTGGTGTTAGGACACTGAATGACCATGTGGCAAGTGAGTGTGCGTGTGGGTGAATGAGCGCATGTGGGAGGACACGGGCTTGGTCCCGTCAGAAAGATGATCCCGGTTCTCAGAGGCTCAGGTCCCAGCCTCACATCGAACATATGAAGGTCGTTCTCTGTCGGCACCGTCCGCTGCCAATCGGGGAAGGCCCCGGAGAACTCCCCCCCAAGTGATGCCGTGGGGATGCCGCAGGGGGATGATGCGGGGAGGGCGCGGGGGGATGACTTGGGGACAATGCAGTGAGGGCGCGGGGACGACCTGGGGATGCAGGCTCCTGCATCTTGTGACCATGCCTCCTGGCGCATGGGGCTTCTTGGTGACCACAGCAGGGACAGCTCCTACCTGCTCTGCTGTGTCACCCCTGCACCGGCCAGAGCCGGTGACACTTCACTGCAGGAGAGGCCGGAAGTGCCATCTCCCTGGGCTCAGGGAATGAAACCAAACGTGGTTGACCCGCGGCATCATCCCCGCCCTGTCTGAACTCTAGAATCCTTATGGGACAATGCGATTTTGATACGAAGTGTGCAGAATAGTAGCCAAGTTGAGAATCTCAGAGGTGGACACCTAACGATTTGTAATTAATGTTTTATATCTGACACGTCTTCGGAAGCCCCTGACCCCCCGGGGCTCTGTGCCCCCAGAATAGCCTTAGCAGCCCCATACCCTGAGGCTTCGCTGTGAGATGAGATGGTTCGGGACAGGGAGGCCGTGCGTGCCCCGATGCTTGGGAGCTTGGCTGCCCTGGGACTAACCCTCACTCCAGCTCTGTGTCCCAGGGGCCACCGCCTGACCCCTCCCCGCTGTTGGCACCCCGCAGGTGATACAGATATTCTGAGGTCCCACCAATGACAGGTGCTTATCTGCACACGTAATACTACGTGACAAATGCACATCCGTCCGGAAACAGGGAAACTCCGGCGATCCAGACCCACCAGCTTAGAATTCACTGCCATTTCAGTTGGAGAATTGGACAGATGCTGAATCACATGAACCAAAGCAAACGTTGAAGACACTTGTGCTAGAGACAGGCATGGTGTAGAATGCTAACCATCAGCCCAAGAGAAGTCTGCACTCACCAGAGTCTCCCCTTGGTGACGGCATCATTCCATTCAGTCTCGAAACTGCATCGTCCTGCAAAGATTCTGGAGTTTGGAGCAATCAGTTGGGAAGATCCTGGAACTCAGCCTGTGGAGGTGAACGGACGGGGGATTTCCCATGTGCTGTAGAGCTGGGATTTCTCATGTGCTGTAGAGCTGCCGGCAAGAGCCCGCGGAGATGGAGTATTAAACTGGCAGTGGAAGGTACTCCTGAGTTGGGCATCACTGTGAAAACGACACAGAGTATCCCTGTTGATGATGACACGTAGGGAATTCTGGTAGCCTCGCACGGGCTCAGACGTGCTCTTACACCTTGCTGAAAATCGACGTCCAGGCAACCAGTCGGGGGGAGCTCGGGTGTCTGAGTTGCTAGGCTAGCTGCAACCCCCTCCCCTCGGTGTCTGCACTGCGGCTTTGCCCCCAGAGAGGGGGAGACTGCCGCTTCTGCTAATGGAGCCCCTCCCACACCCCCCGGGGTCTGACTTTGCAATTCCCCATTGGGTTCTGGAAGACACGCTTCACCCCATGTCCTAGGTGGAGACAGGCCCACAGAGGCTGCAGGACATGCCTCTGGGTCCCCATGAGTGGGGGGGGGACCCGCAGTCGGAGAGGCCTGGGTTTGTCCGGCCCCTGCCTGGGTGTGCGACCCCTGGCTTTTGTGCATCTTGGCCTTGTTTTACTCCCCGTGCCGTGGGCTCATACCACCTGAGCCCGTGGTCTCCCTGGCCATCAGCGAGGCCGACAGCACCCGGCACAGAGCGGGTGGACGCCCCCGAGTAAGCAGCTCGGCAATCAGGATGCCACACGGAACCTGACTTCTGTGCGCTCCCACACCGGGGGCCCAGCCTGCCCAGGACGCCCCTCGTTCTCCCTGCTCCTCGAATGATTCACGGCCACTCCGCACTCTCCACCTGGCCTGGCTGGACCCAGGGCCCAGCCCCCCACGTGGCTGTCCTCTACGAAGCCCAGAGATCTGATGTGGAATGCGGACGGGGCACAGACGGCTACAGTCACGCTGGGATGTGTTTTCCTTCATCTTTATAAATACCCACGACCACATTTGCAAGTCTCTGTGTGTCTTCCAGGGATAATTTACTTGCCTGATGTCTCTGCCATCTGTTACCGTCGCGGTCTGCGCGGTCCCCGTCCCCTGCAGGTGGCCAGCTCCCCGGGGGGCCACCCGTCCAGGAGGTGACAGGGCTCTGGATGCTGAAATACATACCGATGTGCGAAGAAGCCAGCCGGGCCGGTCGGTGGGGTCGCTGCCGCCTTGCTGCTCCCTGGGAAGGCGATCCTCCTGCTGGTGACTCAGGGACCGGGGGAGCGGGGCTGCAGCCAGGCCAGGACACCCAGCTGCTGGGGGCTCCTTCAGGAAAAGCTGCCTTTCTTCCGGAAGGCAGGAAGCCGGCTTCCAGAGGGAGCGCCCTCCTGTACGAGATGCACTTTGGGCGTAACGGGTCCCCGGCTCCCCAGACCACTGAGATCAGGCACCAGAAGCTCCTGGGCTCCTGTGGCCCCCCGGCCATTTTCTCGGGCACCTGGAGGGGGGACGAGGCAGGTAACAGCCGAGGAGAGCTGTGGTTAGGTGTGGCCTGCATGGCTCCTCGAGTCTCTCTGGAAGCAGCAGGAGGAGGTGGGAGAGGCCTGGCCGCCCCCCTGCAACTTTGCTCCAGGTTGTGCTGAAGGCAAGGCTCCCACACGTACAGACACGGGTTAAGCAAACACTCTGATGAGCAGGCACATCTGTGTGTGTCCACAGCTCCGCGACGTCCTGCCTGCATCCTGGGGACCTCCCACCACCAGTGTGCCTGGAAGGCTCACTTGAGGGAAGCAGGTCAAGCTGACGGGCCTGGTCCAGGAGGCCTTGGGGAACCAGAAATCCTCCGAATCTGCATCTGGACACAGGACCATTCAGAGGCTTGTGGCTTCTGTTTCAGTCTTGGATCCTGTCCACTCGAAGGCAGGATGACACCACGAAGTTTGAGCCAATTGACGTATCTTGAATACCTTTAATGTCACCAACAAATGCCCGTTTCTCCCATTCGTCATGCTTAGGGAAAAGCTGATGTTTCATCAGGGTTTTTTTCCCCTGATATCGTCCCCACAAATGAGCGTGGCTTGGGCACCGATGGAGACGGGGTGGCTGACGTCTTCGGGGCAGCTGCGTTCCTAATGTCCGCACTGCCCACCCCTGGGATGGGAGTCTCAGGAGCAACAAAGATTGTTCCGGAGTGGAATGCCAGCTCCCCGGGACACATGCTCTTCATCCAGAAGACTGGGCCCCCAGAGCCCCAGACCCTGTGGGGGATCCTCCTGCGTGTCCAGGGCTCGCACGGGCACAGTTGGAGGCCATCGCCTGGGCCACAAGGCCACCCAGCCAGCCTGACCAGGTGCCGGCTGGGAACGCTCCCCGGGTTTTCGTGCCTAGGGTCACCGAGTGGCCGTACCGTCTCCAGACCGGCCTTGTCAGCCCAGACTGTGGATGGGCCTTTGCCAACATTTAAACATGGAGAGATCTTTACATTAAAACAGAGACTCTCTTCTCCTTTTGGAAGACTGGAAGTTTAGCCCCCGTGGGTCTGGACCAATGCCGAGCAGGTGCCCCCTCCGGCCAGAACGTGCATGCTCCCGTTCACTGTGTTCCCCAGCATCGCCCTGCTCGCCCGTGCTCCCTCTGGCACTCCCACCAGCCTCTGTGGTTGTCTGGGTACACCGACACGCCCACCCACTCCTCGGACTGCATGGTCAGCACGTCACCAGCCACTCCTCAGAGCGCCATGTCCGGGCCAGCCGCCGGGAAACGCACAGCCCAGTCACCATCGGTGAAGAGGACCCCTGAACAAAGAGACACAACCTGGCAGGAGGGGGTCACTGAGGGCAGTTCCCAGGAGCTCGGAGGCTACACTTGCTAGCAGTGGGTGCCAAGGATGCCCGTGCATGGTGGCCCATGACAGGTGCTGCCGTCAGGCACCTGCACGCGGCCCCGTCCCCGGGCATGTCTGCGTCCTGCAGGGTCTGGCCGGGAGCGCACGTCGCCCCCTCTGCCTCGGGGCCCCACCCCCTCCCAGAGCGCCACGCCACACAGCCCCAGCAGCTGGCCGCTGGTGACAGGCGTGTCTCGGATGCCAGGTTCCAGGGAGGCCCGTGAGGACCTCGGCCATGCTCCACGGGCACCACCGGACTTTGACTGCCCAGGCCGGGGACCTACAGCATCATCTCATATTGTTAAATCTGTTCACATCTGGATTTCTCCTGTTTTTACGTTCCTTTAGCGTAGAGTCCCCGGAGCTGGGTGCACACAGGGATTCCCGTTGCCACAGTGGGAATGCGGATACCCGTCACCCCCTGCTCTTACTCTGTGCGTCGTGCTGTCCGCGGCCCCAGCCCGGACGACCGCCGACCTGTCCTCCATCACTCTGGCTTTGTTGTTTCTAGGATGGCATGGAAGTGAAGCATCCATGTGCTGTTTTTAGTAGGTGGTACCGAGGATTTGATCTGCCGGCCTTTCTCCTAACGCAGGTGAAAATGCGTTCACGGCCACTTAAATAGTGCTCATGTTCTCCCACCAGCCACCAAACATTCTCGCACACCTGGACAACCCCGGTGAGCTCAGGGCCCCCCGTGCCCGCTTGCTCTCCTCCTCTGAGGACGCTGCCCGTCCCTCAGGGTTCACGGCTCTGCCCTGGAGCGAACGAGTTGGGAGTTAGGGCCCTCGGCCTCGGGGCATCTGACGGGTTACTCTGTTCTGGGGTCGGCCCAGCTGGAGGCGGGTCTGACGCGGTTCCCTGTCCCCCGCCCGGGGCCCGGGAGTGCGGAGCTCACTTCTCTGCCTTGGCGGAGGCAGCAATCGCTGATAAGCTCATTCAGCTTTTTAGAAGAAGAATCCTGCTGATTTTTTTTTTTTTAATGAATCGAAGAAATTAATTATAGGCTTGGGATTTGTTAGGTTTATTTTTGGAAATCCCTGTTCTCAGACATAAATAGCACTTCATTCTATACTAAGGAGCTGGAAAGCTTAATGCCACAGGAGGGGAGAGGAGGGTGGGGAGATGGGGAGGAGGGGGGAAGGAGGGGTACAGGGGGAGAGGAGGAGGGGCAAGGAAGCAGAGAAGGGGGAGAAGCATGTCTACCGCTGTCCTCCACGGGTCGAGGGCTGTTCCTGGCCGTCCCTCAGTCCCGCACACACACCCATATTAAACCAAAGATCTACTGGATGCTGACTCGGTACCAAGCTCCGTTCCAAGTGCGGGGGACGCATCGGGGAAGCAGCAGACGATCCTGCCCTCGTGGAGCTGACATGTTAGCCGGGGACCAGGCAACACACGGAGTTAACAATGCAGCAGATGGGATTCTCCATTTATCATGGAGTAAGGAGCGGAGACAGGCAGGACTCCATCCATGCAGACGAAATGAGCCACCGCACCGCAGATCCGCAGTCCCCTCTTTTCACGGATTTGGCAAACACTTACTGAGCACCTACTATGTGCCCGATTCTGTGAAAAGCCCTGAGGATGTATCGGGGAGGGAAGCAGAGAGAGAGAAGGCTTGGAGCTTCCCATCCAGTCTGGAGACAGACGAGAAGTAACCAGGGGCTCGCGTACCACGGGGGCGGTGAGCACCACGCAGAGAGTGCCTCGGGGGGAGGGGGCAGAGCCGACCCTCCACATGTCCCTCCACGGTGCGTGCACCCAGCTATAGACAGTGCAGGCACTCTGGTCGCTGAGACAGAGCCCTGTGTCTGCACCAGGATAGGAAGTGTGGTCCATGAGCGTCTGGGGAAGTGTCCATATCAAGCCAGCCAACCTGAGAGCCCGCGGGACAGCAACGGGACAGGAGCGGGGTCAGAAGGGAGCTGCCCCGGGCTGCCCCTTCCCTGCCATGTGTCCGAGGGAGCCCACCCCTGTCCCCAGGGCTCCGGAGACATCCCTGCATGTCTGCAAATGTTGCTGTGTTGCTAACCAAATCCAGCAGAAAGAAATTCCTTTTTATTGCTAGAGCAGTGTTCCTTGGGACTCTGCAGTCTAGGGGTGGGCGCCCCCCTGAGAAAAATGCATCAGTGGATTGGCAACTGAGCTGCCCCCCAAGTCTGGGCTGTGTCACCACCTCACACTCCAAATTTCAAACGGCTACGGCAGGACGTGCCAACCACAAGGGCCCAAGCTGAACACAGAGCCCAGAACAATCCACGGTTGGCTGGGATCTGAGTGTTTGTAGGGCTTCGCGGCGTGTGTGGTTTCCCACGTCCGGCCGGGGAGGGCACTTGGCCAGCAGCCAGGCTGCACAGGATGCCTGGTTTTATCAGACGCTGTTCTCCCACGGAGGTGGGAGGTGGCTCGCCGCCACACACGCGTGTGCATGCGTGTGCACACGCACACACCCGTGTGCACACCCATGCACACACGCCTCCCCCACTCCTGACCGTGTGTCCGTGCCTCTGCCGTGCAGAGCAAGGTGCGGGAGCTGGAGGAGAAATGCCGGACGCAGAGTGAGCAGTTCCGCCTGCTGTCGCAGGACCTGGAGAGGCTCCGGGAGCACGCGGGGAAGATCGACCTGCTGGGTGGCAGTGCTGGGGCCTCCTTGGACGTCCCCGCATCCGGCAAGCCTTTCCCGCAGTTCATGAACGGACTCGCCCCCTCCATCGGCAAAGGTGAGTGCCTGCCCCGCCCCTGCGTCGCGTTGTGGAGCAGGGATGGCCAGCGACCCCACAGCGGGGCGAGCCCAGTGCGTGTGTCTGACTGCCTGCGCTGGACACCCGGCATCGCGGGGCTCCGGGTGACGGCAGGCCCCCAGCAGCCACTGGGCATGCCCGCAGCACCAGCCCCTGCTCCGAGCACTCGCGGGTGCCAGTCCACGTGCTCTTGGCACGGCCGCGTGTGGCAGGTGCCGTCCTGGTCCTACTCGGCAGAGAGCAAGACTGAGACCCTTGCCTGGGTCACACAGCTCCTGGCAGTGAGCTGGGGAGCTCCCGCCCGGGGCCGTGAGGCACACTGCTGGGCCGTGGCCCTCTCCGCCTTCGTGCCAAGCAGCCTCCGCGTGGGGACGAGGTCCTGCCGCGCGAAAGCCGGGAGGGTCACAGTGGTGAACGCCCGCTCACGCTCAGGAGGTGGGGGGTGGGGGGCAGCGCGGTTCGACCTTGCATGCCGGGGGAGGGATTTTGCCTTTGTATCTGGCTGAAAGACCACCGGGGTCTGCACACGGCCTCACTGCGGAGCTCCTGCCTAGACGCAGAGGGCTGCCTGGGCCGTCAAGGAGCACTTTCCTCGCCCAAGGGCGAGCCACACGAGTCACCCTGGTTGCAAGAATACCCGCCTGTTCAAAACTTGTTGTTTTAATTAAGGGGAGATGAGTGTCAGACTCCCCCTTTGGAATTCCATAAAGGAGAGAATTTCCAGATTTCTTCCCCTTATCATCAAAACAGAGGATGAGGTTTCTTCAGTGGTTCATGATATTACAACGAAGCGATGCTGCCTGTATCTTGATAAATCACCTTTCCCTGCGTGGCTCCCGTTGGTGCCGTCCTTCCTGTGTCCCTCTCAGCCATTAGCTGGCATGTCACGTGGCTGTGAACAGCAGGGTGGGGGGCGGGAGGTTGGCAAGTCCCTCCGCAGCGTCCCGAGCACATGGTGCACCCAGGCCGGCTCTGGGGCCTGCGGCTGCAATGTCAGCCGGCCGCCGGGCCGCACACGGAATCTCCTCTCGGTGGGTGCAGACACGAGAAGCAAGGGGACAGAGGAATGGCTCGGACAGATGTGTGGGGACAGGGTGACAAGGTAGAAGGTGACCCAGGGCTACGTTAGATCAGGCGGCCTCAGACGCCCGCCTCCAGGAAGTGACATTGGGGCCATGTTGCCCGAAGGCTAAGGCGAGGCAGGATGGTTTCAGCTCTTACTCCGTGAGACGAACGTTCTCAGGGTGGGTGGCCATATGTTTGGCCGGTACGCATTTTTCAAGACCCCAACACGTTTGGTGACTCCCAGGACTCAGAACCGTGCTTAGAGCTCTGATGGCAACACGGGATGGCGACACGGTCAGATCCTAAGGGCAGAGACAGGATGCCTGCAGGATCCACGCAGGCCACCGGAGCGCCCCGTGCAGGCAGAGCTCCTGCCCAGGGAAGCTGTGGGGGATGCGGCGTCCAGGGTGTAAGTAGGGGCTGGTCACATGGTGCCTCTGCCTGGCGCGCACCGGAGCCCCAGACCACCGGGGAAGACAGGTGCTCGGCACAGACCCCATGGGGCCTGGTCACGCTCCCGACCCATGCCGCTGCGTTCGGGCCCTCGGCCAAGCTGCACGTGGCAGGCAGGCCCTTCTCCCCATGGCATCCTGGTCCTGCTGCATGAGCTCCTATGTGCAGAGTGTAGACGCGTTGAGTGTCCAGAGGGGTGGCTCCGGGAAACGGGATACGATTCCTGATGGCGGGAGTGGGCCCTCAGTGAAAGCAAAGCCAGCAGGTGCTCGAGGCACCAAGACTGTTGCTTGGACCCTGGTGGACCAATAAATAGGTTTGTACCACGGTTTCCGGGCAGCCATCGGGAAGAGCCGCCATCCCGATGGACCGAGCTCACGTTACGATGCGCGCGACCTCACCCCGCGAGGGGCCCCCATTGGCAGGGCCCATGCACACTTGGCTTTACCCTTGCCGCACCGGCATCGCTGATGGATGCGTGGAGGAGAGCCCGCAGAGTCCCCCGAAGCCCCACGATCCTCCCGAGGGCGGTCCTCCCGAGGGCATTCTCCAATGGGTGGGCGCCCCGGGGGCCTTGGCAGCTGGGCCCCGCTTTCTTCCCCTGGGTGTGAGGGGAGCATGGAAGGGCCAGCCTGAGGCAGAGAAGGACTGTGGGCAGATGCGTGGCCCACCCGCTCTGCGTCCTCCTGCCCAAGACCAGCCTGACCTGGAGGCTGAGGAGACAGTTGGGGGTTGATGGGGAGCCGCTAAGGGACCGCAGGCTGCGCAGTGGGCCACGTCTGACGTGAGTGCAGGCCCCGCAGTCAAGTCCAGGTCGAATCTCAGGAGAGCCGCGCCCACTGCAGGAGGATTGCCTGGGAGCCAGTGAGGTTGAGGGCGCTGGCGGTTCTGACGGTTTTGCCTCCGCCTCACGCCGGCTCTGAGTGGGACCTGGACCTGGACCAAGGACTGGGCCGCGTCAGCCAAACGTGAACGCGAGGAGACCCCACTGTGTTCATCTTGCATGGTCCGCGCATCCACGCTGCTGACCCCGGCGGTCATCGGTCAGGATGGCCAGGTGCTGCTGTGGCGCACCCCGACCTCAGGGGCCAGATCTGCCCCGCGGCGCTTGGGGGATGGGCTGCACTCTCCTCAGGAGCACTGGAAGGCACAGCCTCTCTCTAGAATGTTCCATCGAAAGGAAAAGGAGGCAGTGGATCACACACCTGCTCACCTCCCCTCACAGGGCGCTGGCCGGACCACCGTGGGTCAGGGTTCGCACCCCCCACGGCCTGGGGCGGGGAGAAGCAGTAATGCTTCGCACCTGCCATTCTGAGGCTTTTGGGTCGCTTCGCACCTGCTGTACGCCGAGCACCTGCCCTTGGCAGAGGGGACAGATGGCGGCGACCCGGCAATGCCCCTGCCCTCCGGGATCTGACCCCCCCAGCAAAGCCCTGTGTTTGTTGTGGCACCGAGTCCAATTCGGGGGCTCTCTCTCACAGTTCCCTTAATCAGGCTGAGCCGCGGGGCCCCTGGCGGGTGGGACACTTCCCGCCTTACACTGAATCACGTGGTATTTCCCAGCTGGGACACAGCAGGTCACATCTTCAGGGAGGCGATCCCGTGGTGTGACGGCTACAGAGGCCGGACGCAATGGGGGGAGATTGCGCTCCTGTGTTTCACGTTGGAACCCTAAAAATGCCTGGCCCTTTGGCCACTTCTTGTGTTAGTTAGGACTCTTTCGGTCATAAATGACAACAAAGCCGACCTAAACTGGTGCGAGCCAGAAGGAACTTACTTGTCGTCAGGATGAGGAGACAGGAGGTCCAGCTCCAGGCACAGCTGGACTCAGGGGCTCGAACCACATCCCCAGGAGGCGCTTCCTCCCCACCTGGCGGCTCCCCTGCTGTGAGCGCTCTGATGGGACCAACTTTCCTCCTGGTGGCAGTGTGGCTGCAGCGTCACCGAGCCTCCCAGCCTCCCGCATGGCAGCCAGGGAAAGGGAGAGCCTCTCTCTCCACGACTCCCTTTAATTCCCTGTGGCGGGAACTTCCCTCCCCACGCGACACCACCGTTGCCCCCAAACCATTCTCATGGCCAGGAGTGGGGTCAGGCTCGCCATGGGGACCCAGGACGGGGGTGGGGTGGTGGGCGGATCCCAACACGGAGCCCCGAGGCTGATGCAGTGAGGGGACAGGCATGCTGGGGGGTCGAAGGACCCGTGTGTGCTGTTATTTCATCTGTGTCCTTGTTAAACTGTCTCATGTCGTGGTCAGCTCAGGAGAGCACCGTCCGAGGCCGCGCCGTGATCGGGGACTACATCCGGCCCCTCCCACCTGCTGGTGACAGGCCGGAGCCTCCATCCGTCAAGCCCGCCTTTCTGTCGAGATCCGCTAGCCCAAGATGCGGATTTGAATCAGACGTGAGTCCTGGTGTGTGTGCGGCTGGTGGCGACGCCAGAGTCCTCCCCCCTTCCTACCTCATCCCTCCTCCTGCTTCTCCCTCCCACCAATTCCCATACCCAGCCTTCACTGATCCTCATGTCGCCGTCTCCATGCGGTCTTCCCGGATGTCTCGGCCTTGGAGCCCCGGGCGCTGTCGGACAGGCGGGCGCGGGGAGTGGTGTCCGTGTCCTGGGGCTGCGCTCCTGTGAGCAGAGGACACGGTCACTCTCCATCTCCATGTCTTCACAGAAGCCTGGCAGGGCCTGGCACACACGCCCGGTCCGCCCAGCAGGTCCCATTCCCCGCAGCGGGGAAGACCCCGCCTCGGGTCCGCTCCTGGCGTGGGAGACGCGTTCCGTATAAATGTCCTCCCGGGTGACTGGGGGCCCACGCTGCGGGAGCCGCTCCATCTCGGGGCTGGTGTCTCACGGGAGCGCCACCATCTGGGGCAGGAAGCTCAGCGGGGCCCGAAGGGTTTCCCGTGTGCTCCTGGCACGAAGCGTAACCCGAACATTGTCTGTGTCTTTAACAGATGGATAATGAACGGAATTCCAATACCTCCAAGCAGAGATACTCGGGGAAGGTCCACTTGTGTGTCGCCCGCTATAGGTAAGCACGAAGCTCCGCTCTGCCCCCCTGGGCGTGGGGGGGCCCCCCGAGGAGGCCATGGGTCTGGGAGCGCTCCCCCTGGGCCCTGGCCTGCAGGCACCAGCTCCACCAGGCTTGGGTGGGGGGGTCCTGTGGTGTCCACACTCGGTGAGAACGCACAGGCCATGGGCTCCGCACGACTCAGAGACGAGCGCAGAGCCACTGTGTCCCCCCCAATTCTCGACCTGCTTCGAAGGAAAGCATCCTGACGCCAGATCCTGCTAGGACAGACACAGCCGCTCAGGAGTTAGACAGAAACGAGCAGACAGGAAACACTTCGTCCCTCCTGTTCTTCACGCTCAACCACGACCCGGCCTCTGGTCCCAGGTGCCCCGAGTCTGTCTGCGGCCCGCTGACACCACCCCCAGCAGAGCCGCAAGCTTCAGGCAGGCGGGAGTGCCCGGAGGTTTAGCCCAGCCCTGTACCTTCCACACCCTTTGTTTTCTCCAAGGGGAGCCATTTGTAACAGCTGTTTTGCTGATTAGCAGATCATTTTCTGATTAGCGATCCATTCACTTTGCCAATGAAAACCCATTTCTGCTGCTCAGATAACAGAAGGGTTTGGAGTCGCTCCCCCGGGGCCACAGGCTTCTCGATTAGGAAACCAGCCAGCCCCGGGGGCGGGCACACCCCGCTCTCAATGCTGGCTGCACCCCACACGACCTGCACTGTCCGTGGGGACGCTGCCCCAGCCCTGGGAGGAGCTGCCGGGCCACAGGGTGCGGGGGGCCTGGGGGGAGGGCTCGGCCTGCCTGTGTCACAGAGGAGGTGGGGCCATCTGGATGCTGAGCTGCGCTCTCCGAGCTGGCTTCCAGGGTCCCGAACCACATACCCCTGCCTCCCCCGCCCTGTGCCCTGGGCTTGCCTTCCCTCCACTCCCCGGGACAGGCCGGGGCTCATTCCGGGGACAGGGGCCCCGAGAGCCGGTGCACCCCGAGGACGCAGTCCATAGCAGCGTGAAACCAGGCACAGAGAAGGCAAGAGTGACTGGCTGGTTTCTGCAGGACACGGCAGCTGCCAACCCCGGCCGGAGTGCACCGCGTCCTCCAGTCCTGTTCCTCGATGGCGCTGTTGACGGTTTCCTGGTGGTGCTTTGATGTCTGTGTGTTTTAGGCCAGAAAAGCCCAAACCGCAGCAAACTGTGAACAGCACAGAAGCTGGGCCCAGAGAGAACGTGGCAGATCCGAGTTCTCTAAATGTGTCCTTAGAGTCCCCAACGGGGCGCTTCTGAAGGAGAGGCAGGACTTTGGGGGGTTTCCTGGCGGCCAAACATCGACATTATTCAACCAGCCTCTGGACAGAAGTTTCTCCAAACTTAGAACAGGAGAAGCCCTGCCCTGGATGTCGCTTCCCGTGGTGGCTGGTATACTCACCTCCCGCCGATGGCCGCCCGCTTGTCCCCACATCTCCTGCCTGCTCCCCAGCCGCCGGCCCAGAACCTCCACCCTCTGTCCAAACAGCTTTGCGGAGGCGTCACTCGCTCACGTGGGACACAAGTCACGGCAGAAAGTGCGCCGCCATGTCCGGATGCCCGCCACCCTCACCTGTGCCTCGCCCTGCGGCTCTGCCTGCTCCCCCGACCCCGCCCCAGCCCTGCCCGGAAAGCCACCATGCTCTCTGTGTCTACAGGTTTCCTGTTGCAGTCGTTGCCCCCCCCCGACCCCCGCACGTGGGTGCGTGGCAGCGTTGGGGCCTTCCCTCCTTTCTGTCTGCAGATCAGGGCACACGGGGTGCTTTATCTGTCCAGCCCCCATGCACTCCCTCCGAGTCCAGGGTCCTGCCTGGGGTGGGCTCTCCATTTGCACACGATGGCTGCCCTCCTCGCCCTCCCTGAGCTTGCAAATTCAGTGAGACACCCCGCACTGACCCTTGCCCTCCCTTCTCCCAGCATCAGCCCCCGCCCGCGGACCCGACTCAGTGCCCGTGTCTCCCTCCGCTCATCCTGACCCACGAAGCCTTCAGCCCCATGGCCCCTCACTCTTTGTGTCCAGGCAAAGCCCAGTCTCGTCACCTCCTGAGCCACTCCCTGATCCAACGTCCTCACCCCATCTCCTCTGCCAGCCCCATGCACAGGGTGCCCCGAGGGTCTCCATAAAATGCAGGCGTGCTCAAGTCACACCCCACCTTAAAACTCCTGATACCTCCCAGCTCTAGAGATCAAATCCACACCGACGACGGGGACCCTGCCAGTCGTTATCCCTCAATGCTCCTGCATTCACCTCCAGCCAGGCTGGCTCTCAGCTCCGGGGAGGGACCCTGCTCCCTGCCCCAGGGCCTTTGCATAGGCCACCCCCTTGCCGGACTGTTTCCCCACTTCCTCCACCCCCCCAGGCTTTCACAGTAAACACCCGTCTGTCTGCTCCTGGTGCAGGTGGCCCCTGGCCATTAATGACTTCCGAAAACCATCAGCCCATTGCACAGCATTCCTAGACCCTGGGACCTGGTTAGGGAGCAGCAGAGCGACTTGGTGCCGTGAAATCTGCACAGGACGGGGATCAGGGGGCCTTACTCTGCTCCCACCCCCGCGACTTAGGGAGCTTGTGACTTTGGGCCGGCATCTCATACCTCGCTCTGTGCTTAAAATTGGGAGAAGTAACACTTTCTCTGCTTTCCTTGCTGAGCACATAAAACCTGTCCCTGATGTATTGGTGAGCCTCCAATGCTGTCGGCGTGTGACCCATCACAGCGTCTCTACTACACGTTTTCAGGACACGGCTGTTACCTTTCACTACCAGGAATGCCGTTTTACTTAGTGGAGCCTTTTCTGTTATTTAAAATTAATTTGATAACCCAAAATTCACCTACCATATATTTTCTTTGCAAATTGAGCATGATTGTAAAAAAAATATTCATCCCAATATTTTGAGGACTTGAGAGGGTGGGCACTCTCATACCCTGAGGAGGGGGGGAGGGCAAAACAGTGCCTCCGTGTTTTGCAGGACATTTTGGCAGTAGGCACCCTGAACGTTAAAAATATCCATGCCTTTGAGCAAACAAATATGCTTCCTAGAGATTTACCTTTAGGAAGAAATTGTGGAAGTGTGCAAAGATATGTTTAGAAGGATATTTGATGCAACGCTGTTCAGATTAACCAAAGGTTAGAAGCAACATCAACGCCCAACGTTGTTGGGACATTGGTTAAGCGGCGTGAGTCAGTCTGTTCAGTGAAATACTCCGCATCCATTAACAAGGACGCGATAGAATATTTCATGAGGCGGAGGGAGGGTCCCGCTCTATGGGAAAGTGTGAAAAATAAGCAGATTACTAAAAAGCCTATGTAATATGATTCCACTTCTGCTAAATAACATACACAGGAAGATTATAGGGTGCATGATCTTCTTTTTTGCTTCCTAATCTGAGCACGTGTCGTTGTGGTAGACGCGACAGGTAGGAGCAGAAAGACGGAACTGTCAATGTGTCATCCGGCTCCCAGACCCACACGTACACCACCTTGGTCTGGACCCGCGTGGGCGAGCGGGCGTGCAGGCGCAGGGGGGCGGGGGCAGGCGCCGCATTGGCCTCCACGCGGAGCATCTACTCAAGAGAGTCCTTCCTTCCTCCAGCTACAACCCTTTTGATGGGCCCAATGAGAACCCCGAGGCCGAGCTGCCGCTCACGGCGGGGAAGTACCTCTACATCTACGGGGACATGGACGAAGACGGCTTCTACGAAGGTCGGTTGGGGGTGCGGGGCGGTGGGCGCGCCGGGGCGGGCCACCTGCCTGACCTGTTTGCCCGGGGCCCTGACAGACAGGCCAGGCTCCTGGTTACTCCTGACCCTCCGCCCTTCTGATGACGGAGGGGCGTCCTAGCCCCGGCAGACCTCGGACGTCCCCGCAGAGCTCCCCGGGCAGCTGAAGCACACACCCTGGGCTGAGGACCCTCCTGTCCCAGAGGGGCTGTCCTGCCTCTCCTACCTCACTGCACAGCACCCCGGGCTCCCCCAGCTGACCTCCTCCCCGCAGGACAGGTGGTGGCCTCCCCTGGCTCAGGGCGATCCCACTGACCTCTGGCTTCGGCTGTTGTCTGGCCCACGTCCTGCTAGATCCCTCCCCCAGCTTAAAATCGGGGAATGTAATTGCTCCCGTCTGGGACGCCTCACCCCGTCCCCTCGTTAGCCTGAGGACGAGTTGGGGACAGCACCTGCAGTGTCACGAGCTGAGTTGCTCTGGACAGAAGGGTCTTGGTCTCTGCCCGTGATTGCCCTTGAGCAGAAGGACTGGTTCTTTCGAAGCCAGCAGGGTTCTCTGTCATGGCCCCATGGAGCCTGATTCACAGCGGGCTGCAAAGCTCGGGGGTCCGCTGTCCATGAGGCGGCGGGGGAAGCTTCCCTTTGGGTAGAAAGGAGAGAGCGCGTCCCCACCTCCGGGCCAGCCTAGGGGACACGCAGTGTGGGGCGGTTGCGCGGTGGGCCTTGCTTATCCCCATCAGCATCGTTCCCATCACCTCCCCTTGTGGGAGTGCCCTGGAGGCGAGCGAGGGTGGACCATCTTGAGACCCACACCCTCCATAGGACCAGGAGCAGAGTCAGGGTCCCCATTTATTCTGGGAGAATCCAGGGCTAATGGTCTCGTGCCCTCCTTGGGTCCATCACATGTCCCCCGAGGCGGGGGCCCCCAGTGTCGGCACCCCCAGGCTTCCCCAGCCTCCTGCCAGGTACTGGGTGGGGGGGGTCCCTGTCCCACTGGTGCTGGAAGGTTGTCCGGACCGTGTCGTCTTGGAGGTTCCTCAAAACACCTCTCGGTTTTTCAGGCCCCTGCAGCTAATAGGCTTTGAGCCCAACTAAAAAGAACATTTCGCACAACAGGAAGGGGCTCTCCCCGCAGCCGCCCGTCACTGCGAGAGCTAGCTTGATGACATTCTCTGACACTCGACAGTGTGGTCTGGCACCGCATGGATAATCTCTGCATCAGAGTAGATGGCACGCTGGTGACCTCGTTAGGACGTACACGGTGCCTTGCAAGGGGGGAGGGTCACCTTTTAGTTCCTATGCATATGCTCGCCCCAGCAAAGATGATAGGAAGACGGTTATTATTATTATTTTTTACCTCCAAACCCCTCGTGTCATGCGTGTGTGTTGGTCTGAGACACTTACTGGGCACCTACTGTGTGCTAGGTGTCCCAGGACAGTTCATGTGATGAACAGAAAGGGGTCCCTGCTCTCATGGGGCATTAGCCCCGTTGGGAGGGTCGTCAATGCCCGTATGCAGGTAACTGAACGCGGTGGTGTTGGCTCATGATAAGCATTAAAGAGGAGGCCGCCCTGACTGATGGATTCAGGGGTGGCAGGTGGCAAGTCATGAGAGCGGGGTACTGAGGAAGGGACATCTGGGCAGGCTTCCGTGAAGACCTGTGGGATCCTCTGTGGTCCCGTTGCTCTCGCAGACGATGGGGCGGGACCTTGGGGACCCCCGACGCGAGGGTTGGGTGCTCTCACTGTCCTTGTGCCAACAGGTGAGCTCCTGGACGGGCAGAGGGGTCTGGTGCCCTCCAACTTTGTGGACTTTGTGCAGGACAGCGAGTCACGACTAGCAAGTGCGCTGGGCAAAGAACAGGACCAGAATCTCATCAAGCAGGCTGGCATCGGCTCGGAGGTGGGGAGCCTTGTGGACCTCCGCGGCCCCGCTCACACACACGCCGGCGTCACGGACAATGGTGCGGGGACCCTGGGCGTGAGCATTGACGAGACCGGAGAAGACATCGTGCCTTACCCTAGAAAAATCACCCTCATCAAGCAACTCGCCCGAAGTGTCATTGTGGCCTGGGAGCCCCCGGCCGTGCCGCCAGGCTGGGGGACCGTGAGCAGCTACAACGTGCTGGTGGACCAGGAGACACGCGTGAGCCTCATGCTCGGGAGCAGAACCAAGGCCCTCATCGAGAAGCTCAACACAGCGGCCTGCACCTACCGGATCTCTGTGCAGTGCATCACCAGCAGGGGCAGCTCGGACGAGCTGCAGTGCACGCTGCTGGTGGGCAAGGACGTGGTGGTGGCCCCCTCCCACCTGAGGGTGGACAACATCACCCAGATCTCCGCCCAGCTCTCCTGGCTGCCCACCAACAGCAACTACAGCCACGTCATCTTCCTCAACGAGGAGGAGCTCGACGTCGTCAGGGCTGCCAGGTACAAGTACCAGTTCTTCAACCTCAGGCCCAACATGGCCTACAAGGTGAAGGTCCTGGCCAAGCCTCACCAGATGCCGTGGCAGCTGCCCCTGGAGCAACGGGAGAAGAAAGAGGCCTTCGTGGAATTCTCCACATTGCCCGCAGGTGAGCCCCGTCCTCCCGTGGGGCCCCGAGGGGCAGGGCTGGGGCGAGAGGGCTCAGGCAGGGAAGACGGTACCCAGATGGCACTGTTCTGGAAAGCCCCATGAGGGAGGGAGAGGGAGAGGGGAGGGAGAATACGTGGATTTTGTGTAGGGACCATGTTTGTGAAGCTACTTCTTCTCACACTGGCGTCTGCAAGAGGCCCGCCCTGGAAAAGACAGGACACAGTGAGGCCGCCCTCAGGGGCGTAAGGGGATGTCTCCCCCACAGCGTCCCTCCCGCGAGCGCGCGCTCGTTGAGTGGAACGGCAAACCAAGTGTCCGCACGCCTTCAAAACCGTTCTTTCTCTCTCATCGTAAATCACACACGCGGGTGAATTTGTGTAGAGGGTGTGAAATTCTGTTGTAGACGCTTTTCTGGGTTCTGGGCGCAACTGCTACGTAAAATCGTAGGAAATCGTAGCCCGCCGGGTCTGCTCATCTCCGAGTCACCAGACGCCCGGTGCTGCCGTGGGGCAACTCCCCCCACCTCCAGAAACTTCCGTGGTGCTGGTCTTGGCTGTGGTGCACCTTCCGAGCAGGCCAGCTGTGCCCAGGTGGGAGCCCGGACACCTGGGGGAAGAGTAGCCTTCTTGGAGCAAAGAAGGTCATTTTTGCAAGAATATTTGAGGGCATAATTTGTTTCCTCTAGAGCCTCTCTTCGTCCTGCGTTACTCACGAGATCCCCTGAAATGCCCGTCTTTGCAGCCTCTTTGTTGGACTTCTCTCTGTGCTTAGTTCATCCGGCCCCGCCCCACCTCGTTTGTCGGTAGTTTTTACAAGCAATTCGTCTCTTCTCCAGGAGCACTTTTACCAGCTGCCTGAAGTCTTCCCTCTAACACAAGATGGGCCGCTCAATTTGTGATGGATTCACTTCTATTTCATTGTGTTCTCCAGCATTTGCCAAACCCATAACCAACTAGCGTCTGACCTACAAAGCAGCAATGTCATGGGCAGGTGGGGCGGATGCTGCCTTGGGGAGGGAGGGATGTCTCAGGAGCGGTGGCCTTCTAAGGGGTCAGCACACTTGCCTTGCATGGTGACTTGATTTCCTGACCAGCCACGGCGTCAACTGTGAATACCGGGACGATGAAGACGCTTGGCCCTGATGCCTACCATACAGTCACGTGGTCAGTGCTGGGGGGTCAAGAAATGAGAAACACAAGGCACCGGGCTGGGGGCGGGGCTCGGGAGGGACGAGGAACCCGCATTGGGACCACCAGGTTGGGCTTCTGGAGAAGCTCACCGTGAGATGGACAGGATGGGGGGTCCAGGTATGAGCCTAGGGCACGTCCCACAGGGTAGCCCCTCATCCCTGGCGTCCCGGGCAGTGCGCACGGCCCGAACACAGTGCGGTCGCTCCTCACGGCTCTGGGGGCTGGAAGTCCGAGGCCGAGGCGCCGCAGAGTTGGGGTCTGGGGAGGACCTGCGTCCTGGTCCACAGACGGGTCTTCTCCCGTGTCCTCGCGGGGTAGAGGAGGCGAGGGACGCCTGTGGGGCCTCCTGGGTGAGGGTACTGACGCCCCTCTGAGAGTTCTGCAGTCATGACGTCAGCCCCTCCCAGAGGTTTCACCTCCTGACACCAGCACCGTGGGCGTTCGGATTTCAGCATGAATTCTGGGGTGGGGGATGCAGACCATGTTCTGATGGTGGTGAGTGCAGTGAGGGGAAGGTCTGGGAGATCCTGCCCTGCGTGGGAGGAAAGGGGTGCTCCCAGACCAGTGCGTTCTGAACTCATCTCAGGTATGACCTGTACTGAGCACGCCCGCACGGCGGACATGAGAGCCACCCCCTGCTGGGCTGGAGCTGACAGAAGAGCAGTTCCAAGTCTCCCTTCACCCACAAACCCCTGTCCCTCAACTGTGATTTCGCTTTATGTAGAAGCGAGAACTGAGGAAGATCCCAGACTGGTTTCAGCTCTGGACCATTGCTCTTCAGAACAACGAGGCCTGATAGCTTAATCAGCGTTCCTTGTTGAGACTGATCAAAGTGCCAGAGCCAGGTGATCAAGGAAACACTAGTGACCCTGAAAGACTTAGTGGGGTTTCTGAACACTTACAATTAGCTCAGGATGCAACGCTAGCCCCCAGCAAACTCTGGTCTGGTCTGGTCACTCAACAGAAAGGCCGGAATCTTGAATTCCAGAGTCCCCTGCCTTTATGAGAAGCCACTCACCCCCAAGGAGAAGGATCAGGTGGGTCCTCAGCAAGCCGATACTAGAAACAGGACGTCACAGGTGGGATCACAAGGTCACAGAGCTGCACGTCCCAGGGGCAGCTGTCAGCAGAGGGATGGGCAATGTGTGTGCTTTAGGGTGACATCAGCCTTGTGAATTGTTGGGGGCAGGAAACGTGGTGTTTTCAATGGTAGCCATTGTGGTACCTAAATTCTAGGGGTGGAATTTAAAGCTGGCATTCAGAAGTAGATTTCAAATCAGAATTTAAGATGATCTTTAGGGTTTGCAACACTGCATACAGCATCTTCTGAAAAGGACTTCTCCAAAGGGCCTAGACAAGCAAGGCACATCATTCCCACCTGGCAGCTCCAGGATCCTGTGGTCCCTGCAGAGGCCAGGCCTGCCCACTGGCGGTGGCCAGACTTCCTCCCTCCAGCCTGGGCTAAGCATTGCCGTGTGCATCCCCCACCCTCCCAGTGCCAGGTGAACCGGATACTTGAATGAAGAGAGACGGGCTGGAATTTCTCCTGAGCTCTACTGTCCCCCTGCCTGCTGGGGCTGGCTTGGCAATTGCAGGCCCCGAGACTCAAGGCAGATCACGACCAGAAGCCTGTATGCAGAGTGCCCGGCGGCTGCAGGAAGGGCAAGCCACTTCCCAGATGGGACACGAGAGACCTATTAGTAGAATTCTTCAAATCTTCATACCCTTACTGGGTTTTGTCTGCTCAGTCTCTCCAGTTATTGAGAATTATTGTCTATATATTTCTAAATATATATAATATATATATAATATATATATAGAAATATATATTTCTAAATATTGTCTATATTTTCCTCTTCAGTTTTCTCCTTTTTGCTTTATATATTGTGAAGCTCCATTATTAGGTGCATACACATTTATTTATTTTTTTTTAAGATTTTATTTATTTATTTGACAGAGACTGAGACAGCGAGAGAGGGAACACAAGCAGGGGGAGCGGGAGAGGGAGAAGCAGGCTTCCCACGGAGCAGGGAGCCTGATGCAGGGATCGATCCCAGGACCCTGGGATCATGACCTGAGCCGAAGGCAGACACTTAAGCTTAATGACTGAGCCACCCCAGCGCCCTAGGTGCATACACATTTAAGTGGTTAGTTCTTGATGAATTGACCCCTTTCTCATAATGAAATGCCCCTCTTTGTCTCTGGTATTACTTCTTGTCTTGAAGTCTGTATTGTCTGACATTCATATGATCACCAGCTTTTTCATGCTGAGTGTTTACATGTTATATCTTTTTCTAACCTTTCAAATTCTTTGTATCTTTATTTTCAGGATGTCTCTTATGAATAGCCAATAGTCGGATCTTGGTGTTATAGAAATCTGACAATTTCTGCCTTTTAATTGGAATCTTTAGTTCCTTTTCTTTTAGTAAAATTACTGATATGACTTGGTTTAAGTCTGCCATATGCTCTTTGTTTTTCATTTATCCTGTTTTTTTCTTTGTTGATCTTTCCCTACCTTTTTGGGGAGAAAGGGAAGGAAGGAGTCAACTAAGTGTATTTTTCTATTCCATTTCCTCCTCTATTGACTTTTTTTGGCTATAACTCTTTGTATTCTTGCTTTAGAGATTGCTGCAGGGAGTAACACATGCATGTTTAACTTATCAAAACTGAGCTTACAGGGGTGCCTGGGTGGCTCAGTGGGTTAAGTGTCTGCCCTTGGCTCAGATCATGATCCCAGGATCCTGGGATCGAGCCCTCCCTGCTCAGCAGGGGGATTGATTCTCTCTCCTCCGCACTCATGGTCACTTTCCCTATCTCTGTCACTATCTCTGTCTCTTTCTCAAATAAATAAAGCTTTAAAAAATTAGCTTACATTAATAAGATAATGTATTTACAAGGGAAGAATAGTACCAAAGTATAATTCCATTTATGCTCCTTCATTTTTACTATTGTTTTTATATATTTTACTTTTACATATATTGTGAACCCCTTGATACATTATCTTGCTTTAATTAATTGCTTTTGAAGAATTCGACAAAAATAGTCTTTTATGTTTCCCAATATATCTGCAATTTCCACCAGTTTTTATCCCTTTTTGTAGGTTCATATTTCCACCTGGTATGATTTCCTTCCAGCTCTGAAGACTTTCCTTTAGCATCTGTTTCAGTATTCTTTTGGTTATCTTAAAAAAAAAACTCATTATTTCACCTTTATTTAAAAATATGTTTTCTCTGGGCGCACCCAGCTGGCTCAGTTGGAGGAGTGTGCAACTCTTGATCTTGGGGTCAGGAGTTTGAACCCCATGTTGGGTGTAGAGATTACATAAATAAATAAAACTTGAAAAAATATTTTTTCTCTGGATATAGAATTCTAGACTTTTTTTATTGCAGTACTGTGCAAAAGTCATTCCCTTTCTCTTGACCTCCCCTATTTGTATCAGGAGTCGGCTCTCCTGTTTTCCCCTTCATTCTCTTTCAAGATTTATCTCTGACTTTGATGGTCAGTAATTTGACTGTAATGTGCCTAGGCTTACTTTTACTTCTACTTATCTTTTTTGAAATTTACTGATATTCCTGGATCTAAGGGTGGTAGTGGTAGTGGTTTTTCTTCAAATTTCAAACTTTGTATCCCCACAGACCTTTTCTACTTTAACTTTCACTTCGGAGAATCTAATTATACATAAGTCAGATTGCTTGCTGTTGTACAGATTTATGAACTCCTGTTTATTTTTTAGATCATTTTCCTCATTGTGTTTCAGTTGGGAGAATTTCTATTACTCTGTCTTCAAGTGTATTCATTCTTTCTTTTGCAGTGTCCAATCTGCTGTGAATACTATTAAATGAAATTTTTATTTTGGCCATTGCAGTTTTCAGTTCTAGGATTTTCATTTGGTCCTTTTTAAAATTTTCTTATCACTCTTGGAATTCCCATCTCTTCACCTACCACATTTATCTTTACCTATACATTCTTTAACCTACTTGTAATAATTATTTTAGTCTTTGCTACTTCCAATGTCTGGGTCATCTGTGGGCCCGCTTCTACTGACTATTTTTCCTCTTGACTATGAATCATATTTTCTCATTTCTTTCCACATCTGGTGACTTTCTTTGTGTATTGGACATTGTAGATTATGCCCTAGAAAGACTCTGGATTCTGTTATCTTCATCAGTAACAGCTGTAACAACACCTCTGCAGAGAATTGAGGTTTAGTCTAGCAGATAGTTATATTTGTGACATATCTAGATCCTGTAGATGCTTGTTTTAGCTTTATTTGAGTAAATATATTTCATTTTTGCCTCAGAATGTGGCCCTTAGTCCTGATGTATGATCCCAACTTCTGTGAGATGGGCCTTCTGTGTCTCCAATGGAAAACTTAAGCTCCTCTAACTTAAAAGGATTTGAACTCCAAGTTCTTCCTCTTAGCACTAGGCAGCTACCAGAATCAGTGCTGAACTCTATAGCTATCTAGCTGTTTACTTTCCTTTATGTTGTTTGCATTCCTGCCTGCCCTGCACAGGCACAATTTAGGGGTCACCGAATAGTTTGAGGGGAATGGGCACACAGAGGTTAGGGATCCTCTTGCACTGGGTCTTCACTCTCTGGGGCCTCTCTCAATTTCTATCACGTCTGCCATCATTGAACGCCGACTTCTAACTCCACAATCCAGCAAGACCACCACTTCCTGCTTGGACTCTATCTCTCGTACAAGTAAGCTGGGCAGTGTCCTAAGGGAGAATAAAAAGGAATTTGGTTAAGTGTCAGATTTGCTAATTTGTTTGCCTCCTTTCAAGGCACAGATCACATGCCGTCCCCTTTCCCTCTACCTCATAGTGTGGGATGAATCACACGGGGCATGTTCACGGGAGGCTTTTGGAAATGGCTCAAGGTGCTTCTTTCCACCACGAGGCATGGCTGCTTTTCTCATTGCTGGGTGTTCTTCATCAGCAAAGGAGAGTGACCTGGCTCTGACAAGAACCACTGATTGCTTTCATCTTATGAATGCTACCAGGCCATGAGGACAGTGTTGAGGAGATAGGGGGACGTGGTACCCCACAGGTCTCCAAGAGTCCTGGCAGCAATTTAGCTCTGAGTGGATGAGGGCCTATATGATCTGTCCCATACTCTGAGGGGCAAGTCCACCATGGTGACCAATCACAGGGAAGGGAGGCAGACGGCACTCAAGGTTGATGCAGCTAGCAGTGCTTAGGAAGGAACAGCCCTACTCAGAGACAGAAAACAGAATCATCATCACTAAATCCCCAGAGTCTGGTCAAACACAACAGCCACCAAAACAAGTGGTCCCCACTAAAAGGATTGTGCTCTCCAGAAAGGTCTTCCACTTCTGATATAGAGGGTGGAGATTTCAGGATCTTTTATGGGAGTGTGAGGAGTCCAGTGCCTTTGGAATCAAGTTGAAACAAATAATAACAATAATTAGTATATAAATGGCACTTACTCTGAGCCCGTGTACTGTTACAAGCACTTTATCTACATTTTAGTTCATTTAATCTCATGCTTGAAGTTGGCTGTACTGATGATTTATTGTATGTTAGAAGCCATGATTTCTCAGAAGCTTGCTCATGATTGGATCTGATGCAGATATTCCTGATGGGCAGCTCTCTTCCAGTGATGATTTGGGGACCCAGGCATGTCCATCTCGTAGTTTCGCCATTTCTACTCTGTGGCTTCTGAGGTTGCCTCCAGGGGTCATCTCCTTCCCAACCAGAGGGGGAAGGACCTTATAGGTTCACCTGTGGAGCTTTAGGTGGGCTAGCCTGGACATGGCACCCATCACTTCTGCCCTGTTCTGTCAGGAGTCAGCCACAGGGGCCACATCTTACTGAGAGGGAAGTTTAGAAACTGAGCACGGCTGTCTGAGCAGGAGTAAAATAATAATACAGTGATGATGTTTTAGTGAGTACATAGCCGTTGTTGCCAACAGGCTCTGTATCGTGTCTATTTTATAGATAAGGTAACTAAATAAAAGACAGTTGTCCAAGGTCCCATGTCAGTAACTGGCAGATCTGGGGCTTGAACCTGGGCAGGCAGGCTCCAGTGTCCACTTTCTTATCACGTCCTATCCTGCCTCTGATTTGTTTGCATTTCTAGGATGATAGAACTGGTTGTCTTGGTTATAAGGCAAAGGCCTGGTATCCAGCAGTAGCCAAGTCAGGGCTGAGCAGGTGAGTGGATGGGGGAATCATGAAGGAAAGGACATCTGCTCTTTGAGTCCGACTCTAAACACACCTTTCTTTGGCAATACGTCACCTTTAAATTAACTATACAGGTAGAATTTCACCTCTGAGCCAGGCTGTGAAGATGTTTTGAAGACTTTTATCATGGCATGTTATTAAGAGTGGAGTCGTTACGTGCCTTTGCAAATGGGCTACAGGGAAGTGTGGTGTGAACCCTGCTTCCGGCACTGAGTAGCTGAGTGACTTCCCTTGAACCTCAATGTCCTCACATGCAAAGTGGGGGTGTGCTGCGGTCACAGGCCTGTGTGAGGGTCCCGTGGTGGAAAGTACGCAGCAAGGAGAAGCATGTGGCCCGCAGAGAATCCTCCGTAGACAGCTGCCCACCCCTCCCCAGAAATGAATACCTCGGGGGAGCAAATGTGGGGCTCCGAGCCTTCCTCCTGGAAGTTATAAATATGTTCTTTTCCAAATGAAATGCCACGTTCAAGCAGGAGGATGTGGAAGTGTGCACAGACCTCGAGGAAAGGGTGGTGGGCAGCACGGGCCATCCTGCTGTCCCTGGGAGCCTCCAGATGACCAGGGCCACAGCCACGGCCTCCGTGCCACGCGAACTGGCTGCTCACGACCCACGGCACATGCAGACTGGCCACGGCGCAAGAGAAGTGTTTGCTGGTGCAGCTGGGAAGCCTGTGTGCGGAGCTAGATTTTCAGGGCCAGGTGCTGTCCTCAGACCCGTCTCTCTTGGCGCTCAGCTCTGTCCCCTCCCACACGCGGTCCACCCCTACCTTCTCTCGAGTCCATGAACAGACGGAGGGAGGAAAGAGAGCAGCGGCAAGGAGGGGAAAAGGGAGGGAGGAATCTCTCTCTGCCAGTCGCTGGGCTCGCCTGCGCGCGTCCTGAGCCAATCCCACCGCCCAGGAATGACGTCCGCGCTCGCGGACTGGGAACAGGGCGCAGGTGGGCGCAGGCGGCGGAACAACGCCCCGGTGAGCTGCGGGCCGCGGTTCACGCCGGGAGCTGCCGCCCTCCGGCAGCCCTGCCTTCCCATGTGGTGCGCGTTCCCGCCCGCTGCCCCGGCCACCGGCCCAGAGCACGCCTTCCAGGTGAGAGCAGTGAGCTTCCCCGGCCGCTCACCTGCCAGAGGGCCGTGCCCTGAAAGCGCTTTCTGTGCCTCCAGGCCCTCCGGCGCCCCCCCAAGATGTCACTGTCCACGCCGGGGCCACCCCAGCCACTGTCCAGGTCTCCTGGAAGCCGCCCGCCCTGACAACCGCCGGGCTGTCCAATGGGGCCAACGTGTCTGGCTACGGCGTGTATGCAAAAGGGCAGAGGGTGAGTTCTGGTTGGGGGATCGCGCGGGGACCGGCCAGGGACTGGCCTGCACCTGCTCCTGGAAGGGTGAGGCAGGGGGTGGGGGGCATCCCTCTCTTCCCTCTCTCCACCCCCAAGATACACCGGCACGTCCTGAACAGCACCTTCAGCGGCGCCCAGGGCCCCCACCCCGGCGGAACACAGCCCCCTTCTCTCCTGTGGCTTCTCCTTTCCAGAATTCTCTCTACCCACCTCCCACGCCACTGCTGCCCTGCCCCGGGCGGTTCCTGTTCTCCCCTCAGTACTGAAAACTCGCCTCTTGACCCCACAAAGTTAGCCCCCCAGTGGATGACGGGCTCATAAACTCAACCAGCTGTTGTTGAGAAGATGGTACCACCAGCCAAAGGGGAGGGGGGCCATCTGCACATCAACACACAGCGGGCCTGGCTCCCAGAGACCCTGTGTCCTTAATGCCCACCGTAGGGACCCCGTACCAGCCCCAGCCCCGCCCTGGCACATGACACACAGACGGGGGGACGCTTGGAGGAGCTCCTGTCCATCCTCCCACCCCCTCCTGTTCCCCCAGAGGAGCCAGAGCTGATACATCAGATGTAAGTGCCTATCTGAGCTCCTCCTGCCTGGTCCCCGGGACTTGCCGCCTGCAGGGGCATGCTTCCTTGGCTCCCCCTCCTCCCCCGGGACTCCCCTTGCCCCCTTCCTCCTCCCCAGGACTCCCCTCTTCCCCCCTCCTCCCTCAGGACTCCCTCCTGCTCCCCCTCCTCCCCGGGACTCCCCCGTGCTCCCCCACCTCCCCCAGGACTCCCCCATGCTCCCCCTCCTCCCCGGGACTCCCCCGTGCTCCTCCTCCTCCCCCGGACTCCCCCGTGCTCTCCCTCCTCCCCCGAGACTCCCCCGTGCTCTCCTTCCTCCCCTGGACTCCCCTGTGCTCCCCCTCCGTAGGGAAGCCTGCAGGCAGGGTATGCCCATGCAGAAAAAGTGTGTCCTTGCTCTATGACAGGAAGTCCATTTTGGCCCCTGCCTGGCCCTTTCTCCCCCCACCCAACTTTGGCAGTTCATACCTGGTTTCTGATGCCTCTGAGGCCCCTGCATCTATATCTGAATTGATTCTGGACAGGGAAGGAAAGGCGTGGTCCTCACTGGTGCCCAGGAACCTCCAAGAGCTGCACGGGTGGGATCTGTGGAAGTCCCCGGCCTTTGCCCCCCTCTGAGGCTCTCCAGGCCGGGCACGCAGTTGAGCTGGGCATGGACAGGGTCCCGGGCCTGGGAGGCCGTCTGGGGGCTGGCCCCTGTCCAGCAGGGTGCATGGGGAGAAGCTGCAGGCAGGCGGGCCCCTGTGACAGACATTCTCTGTGTGCAGGTGGCTGAGGTCACCTCCCCCGTGGCGGACAGCATAGCCGTGGAGCTGGTGCGGCTGCGGAGCCTGGAAGCCAAGGCTGTGACCGTGCGGACCCTCTCTGTGCAGGGCGAGTCCACGGACTCTGCCCCTGCTGCCATCCCTCCCGACCTCCTGGTGCCTCCAACCCCCCACCTGAGAACTCCCACACCGAAGCCCTTAGCAAGTGCCGGAGCCCCCGATACCAAAGATGAACACCTGGGTCCCCACGTCGCCATGGATGGGGCCTGGGAGCAGACTGGGGCCCCGGCCCCAGCCCACGGGCACATGCTGGAGCCACCCAGCCTGCAGGGCTCGGGCCCGGGGAGGCGGTCCCCCTCGCCCAGCCGGATCCTCCCACAGCCACAGGGCACCCCGGTTTCCACGTCCGTCGCCAAGGCCATGGCCCGGGAAGCTGCGCAGAGGGTGGCCGAGAGCAGCAGGGTAAGACTGGGCTTCTCCTCACTGGTCTGCGGAGGGGGCTGCTCCAGGCGCTGGCGCCCAGGGGCTGCCTGGCCTGGGAGGGAGGGATGCTGCGCGGCCTCCCTGTGCCCGTGGACTGCTTTCTTGGCCAGATCCTGATGGGATCAAAATGTATTCTCAGTATGTGAAAATGGACCCATGTACCCAGAGAAACTGCTTCTCGACCAGCCTGGCTCAGCTCCAACAACAGGCTGTGAGCGGCCCACTCCCCAGGCTCTGTCTATGTTGAGGGTCTGAGAGGTGCTTTCTAGAAGTTGGCCTGGGGATCTTCTTCCTGAACGAGACTCACGGCCTGGTTCTGCGTGCTTCGGAGCCGCAGCTGTGTGCGTGTGCATACTTTACATGCATGCAGACCTGTTTCCACGCACACGTGCACACAGACATACCTACGTGCACGCATAGACAGCCGTGGGCATATACGCACGTCCCTACGTGCAGAAGTGCACACGTATAAACACACTTGCATACCTGTTACCCAGGACTGTGCGGGCCATGGGGATACAGTGGTGCTGTATTCCAGACGAGATGTGCAGTGAGACATGACGTAGTAAGAAACACCTATGAGGTGCTGCCCCGTCCAGGCCCGGGAGAGTGGGATCTGGAGCTGGGCTAGACCGTGTGCCCCCCACCCCCACCTGCCTGTCTGGGACAAAGCCCCCGTCTCTTCCTCGGGTGTGTTGGTCCACCAGGGTGTCCGGCATGTGTGCTGTGGCCTGTGGTCGGGGCTCTGGCCGAGGCGACAGTGGCGGTCAGCATCCGTCTCGGCTCTGCCCGTCCAGCTGTAGGGTCCCTCCAGGACAGAGAGGACGCTGTCGGACGCTGACAGCTGCAGGTGGAGATATCTGTGCGGACGCCTGGAGGTCCCGAGGGCTGGGTCAGCCTGGCCCTGGGGTGGGGACCAGGTCAGGGAGTCTGAGGAAGGGTGTAGACCCTAATGGTCAGAGCTGGGTCACACAGGCCACGTATAGGACACTGGGGAGCGATGCACGGTGCAGTGACAGCCGTTGGTCCTCCCTAAACACCGGAAACCTCGGCCGTTGCGTGAGCTCTCCCAACTGGTTCAGTACTGGCCTCAAATACTTAAACGATTAAACACTAATCTGTGACTTCTGACGAGAAGTGGGCCCACCCCCGCTGTGTTGTTTCTCACGAAGCAGAAGCCCGGGCCCAGAACGTTGTGGTGCTTTTGGTGAAGCTCTGTGGGCAGGAAGGGCCTGGCAGGGGAGTGGGCACCCCTCTGCTCTTTGGGATGGCACCCCTAAGGCCCCCAGGCGGGGTCCCGAGAGCTGGCTGGAGCCAGAGCCTGGGGCTGCTGCTCACTCCCCAGCCAGCTTACCTTTTGGAGGGCATGGAGAGAAAGCAAACCTTCGAATGTTATTTTTCAAGAAAGTGGTGTCCCTAGGTTTCTTCCAGCAAAGGCAGGAAGTGGTTCTGGTCAGGGACGGGGGCAGCACATCAGAGGCCAGCGCTGGGCCACCGGACACGGGTCCCTACCCGTGGTGGCTCCCAGGGGGACTGGGGGGCTGAGCGAAGCAGAGGCCAAGCCCAGAAGACATGGGGGCCTGGAAGCCCCCTGCCCCTCACCAGCCCCTCCTGACCGCTCCTTTCCTTCTCCTTCCAAGTTAGAGAAAAGGAGCATCTTCCTGGAGAGGGGCGGCGGGCAGTATACAAACTCGGATGAGGAAGACAGCTATGACTCCCCGGACATCAAGAGGAGAGGCGCCTCGGTGGACGACTTTCTGAAAGGCTCAGAGCTCGGCAAGCAGGTGAGTGTGGCCGTGAGGTCCCTGTGGGCCTCCCCTGGCCTCAGCCAGAGCTACCGAGTGTGGCCTCCTCTGGGGACAGTTCCAGAAGTCCAGATGGGAGGCTCCCACCCTCCCCGACCGTGCTGTGCCGGCACCTGGTCACACAGATGATTGGGTGGGTCAGGTAAACCTACAGGTGACCACCTGGTTAATTTAGGCAGAGCCCACCGTTTGTTCATTCACTTTCCTTAATCAGACTAATGTTTGTTGGGCACCTGGTATGTGCCAGGCATCACGGGAAAGCCCAAAACACAGGATCCGCATCCTACACCCAGAGCACAAGCCGTCAGTGCTCCCCTCCCAGCCCAGGCCCCTGCACCACAGATGCGCTCCGCCGGCTTGTGGCTCCAGGTTCTGATCACGTGCACTCTAACGGAAGCAGCCCTGACTGTCTGGACAAGAGACAGGAAGGGCTGGAGAGTCGGGCAATCCAGGGGTGTCAGGGCACAAAGACACCTGCCACGCCCGAGAGACAGGGCAGCATCATGGCCTCGGGGGCGTCAGACTCACACACTCGGTCACATCCTGGCCCTGCCGCTGCTCAGCCGTAGCTCTGCAGGCAGGTTGCCCAGCTCCTCCAGCCATCAGACTCTTTGTCTGCAAGATTAGAATAGTTCTACTTGTACTCATTTTAACATAAGACACGGAATACCCACCTAATAATGACAAAGATGGTGAAGACATTTCACCACCCACGATACAGGGAGCCTCAGGAGGATGTTGCCAGACTGATTCTGCTGTCCAGTGTGTCTGGGCTCTGGCTTCTGAATCTTCCATGCTTTTGGCCTTCCTCTTGGTTGCAAAGTGGCTGCCATAGCTCCAATAATCACAGCATCATGTGACAGCACCCCAAGAAGGAAGGAAGAGATGGATGAAAAAAAGAGGGGGCTTGCTTTTCAGGCACTTTTCTCTTAACGGGGAGAGAAGTCTTTTCCAGAAGCTCCATCAGACTTGCTGCTACCTCTCACTGGGCAGACTGGGGCCACGTGCCCAGTACCAAGAGAGGAATAGGATTCCTATCAATGGCTTATCAGTGATGCATTTGGCCAGTGACAGACCCCTGCTTCCATTCCATGAGTTTATTCTGACATCAGTGGGTTGGAATCAGATGAGACTGTATCCTCGTGCAAGGGAGTTTCCTGGACGCCTGGGGAAGACCACCTTAAAACCAGCCTAGTCTTTGTGTATTTAAACTCCCTTGTTTAACTCCTTTGTGTATTGTATGTCTTCTACTTGGCCACTGAGTGAAAGAATTACAGCTGGAGCCAGGCCCACCCCAAGGCCACAGAGGCTCAGGCTGAGAACCTTCCTGGCCCCTTCTCCCCACAAGGCATGCAGAGCCTCCTGCCTCCAGCAGGCCTCGAACTTCATGTGGCCAGAAGTGCTTACACGTCTTTATCTGGGCTAGTAATCAAAAACTGGAGTATTTTTAATAAATGTGTCATGGGCTGCTATTAAATTCATTTGTCTTATTGCCCACCAGGAAAATAAACTGTTCAATCAACACCATCTAGCAAAACAGAACGTGGTCATAAATATGAGCTCGCCAGGGTGTGAGGTTTGGGTTGTGGCAACCTTCCGTATTTTTGCTTTAAATACTCAAGATACTGAATGCAGACACTGTGAGTGAGTGTGGTGCCAAGCTGCAGCGGCTGGGCATCGTGGTGCCCGGCCAGGGCTGTCCATGTCTGTGTGTGCAAGCACAATATCATGCGCACCCTTCATCCTACAGGATGTTTGGACGGAGCCCACACACAGGCTCTGTCAGGTGTCCATGAGCGAGCTGGGCCCAGCGTGAGGCCCACCTGTGTGCGGGGCTCACCTCCTGCCCGGACCAGCTATTCTCCAGACAACACAGGGTGTGCGTGTGTGTTAGACGACACCGTATTTGTAAAAATCTTAAATGCTTTTATGTGGCGCACATACACGCACTTTCCCACCCTCCTGCTCTCTGTTGCACACGTGTGGTGTGCCTGAGCCTGTGAGGGTCTTCCCCAGTTCCTGCCAGCTCAGAGCTAGCAGACCTGGGCTGGCCCTCTGTGCTCTTCTGGCTCCCTGAGCTTGACGGGATGGGGACGTCCAGGCCTTCCTCACCACGGATGGGGGCAACTTGCATGCACACACATGCACACACACACACATGCGCACTCACACGTACACATGCACGCAGACCCGCACACAGATGCGCACTCACACGCACACATGCACACATATGCGCTCCCGCACACATGCACGCACAGACGTGTGCACCACACATGCACACATGTGCACTCATGCACACATGCACGCAGACACATGCACTCACATGCACACATGCACACATAAGCGCTCTCACACGCACACATGCACGCACAGACGTGTGCACCACACATGCACACATGTGCACTCATGCACACATGCACACATGTGCACTCATGCACACATGCACGCAGACACATGCACTCACATGCACACATAAGCGCTCTCACACGCACACATGCACGCAGACACATGCACTCACATGCACACATGTGCACTCTCACGCATACATGCACAGAGGTGCACATGCACGAGCCTGGGGCTCGCAAGCATGCAGAGCAGGGGAAGGGAGGCAAGGAAGGCCTGGGTGGCCCCCAGACCACGGGCCCCCACAGTGTCCCTTCTCTTGGCCCCCAGCCACACTCCTGCCATGGCGACGAGTACCATACGGAGAGCAGCCGGGGCTCTGACCTCTCGGACATCATGGAGGAGGACGAGGAGGAGCTCTACTCTGAGATGCAGCTGGAGGACGGGGGCAGGAGGAGACCCAGCGGCACATCCCACAACGCCCTCAAGGTCAGTGGCCCAGGGTCACCGGCTCCTGCCACGTGGCCTGGAGCTCCCCTTCCCTGTCCCTCTGCCGGGGCTGCTGGCGGCTCCGGACGGCCTCGCCCTGCTGGGGGGAGCCCGTGGGTTTGGCTCGGCTTCTTCCTCACTGTTGAGTTTGTGTGTTCGGAAACTCCTCCCACCTCCTGTCCTGCACTTGGCCCAAAAGTCCAGGAGGAGGGGTTCGGGAGAGCCTGTTTGGCACCCTCGGGCTGCCCAGCTCAGTGCCAGGAATTGAGTGAAGACCCAGAACAGGGAAGAACCCCCCCACCACGGGCCGTAAGTGCTGATCGCAGAGCCGGCAGCTGGAGAGTCGGCCTCGAGCTGCACTAGGGGCTGGGGAGGAGCGGGGCCGGTAGGGATTCTGCATTTACATGCAAGGACGAAGCTGGGGTGATCAGTGCTCCAGGGGACATGGGAGCCAGAGGGGGGTGGGGTGTCAGGGGCAACATGGGGTCCACACACAGGCCCCTTCGCAGACACCTCCCCCAGAGCCCCACGTCCTCTGCCCCCACCTCTGGTGTGGCCGCCAGTGAGGGGCTTCATGGGGAACCTGAGTCCGAGGCCTCTGAAGAGCCAAGTAGGAGGCTTTCCCTCATGTGCGTGCCCACACGCTCCCTGCCTCCTCGGGCCTTCGCTCCCACAGTGGGCCCTGAGCCTGAGCAGTGTGGCCGCCATCCTCCAGCCGTTCCCAGCCCCCATGGGGGAGACACACAAAGCGCTGGATGGCTGCTAGGACCCTTGTGGGCTTTGCCAATGAAAAAGGCCACAAAGAGGAAAATTCTACGGGGGGATAAAGCACCCCACTGTGGAATCTCTCTGGGACATGGGCATGCATTGTGATGGTAGACAGAAGGCAACATCCAGCCCCGGCTGCCAGCTCACTGCTGCCTTGCACAGACAAGACTCCGATGTTCTCCCAGCAGGGGGCCCTGGTAGGGCCTCGGAGATACTCTGTCACCAGGGCACATGCTGGGGTCCTGGGCAGGTTCTGCATAGTGTCAGCGCCTGCCGCTCCTGGGGGCTCCTCCCGAGCCCGCTGCCAGCTCCCAAGGCCTCACCAGTCAGCGGGACTCCCAGTAACCTTCCTTGAGGGAGGCAGAGCCCAGGCCTTGCCTGGTCCCATCTGATGCCCCCCGACTCCCCGTGTTTGCCTGCAGGTGCTCACGGGTGGGCTGGGCAAAGCCTGGATCTGTTTTTCCGTGACGCTTCTCTTTCTGATGGAGAAAGCTCCTAGGGTGGCACTTCCTGCAGATAGTTTAGCAAAGAAGCAGAAGTTTGCCTTCTCTCCCTGGGAGGAGGTCTGGAGAGCAGCAAGTTGGGTATAAAAGCCCACAGCCTGGTGCCGCCCCTGCCAGCCAGGGGGGCCTCTTGGGGGAGCCCCTGGGAGAGCCCCTGGGAGCTGACAGTGGGCGGAGAGGCTTACTTTGCTTTGCCCACAGTGCTGTCCCATCTGTTTTTTTAAATCAGGAGATTTTATAGGCTGGCCTGGACTTCTGAGTTCTTTAGAAAGTCCGACAGTTTGGGGATCTGGCATCACGACAGTTCCCTACAACTGAGCCAGCTTCCCCCAGACCAGCCCTGCCCCAGAAGCCACCAGATTAGACCCCTTCTTCACGCTCACAAACACGCAGGTGTCAGGTTAGCAAAGGGGAGGGGTTGGGTCAGAGGCCAGGGCGCTGGCCCAGGCCCTCACCACCCACACTGAGCTCCTGGGCCCTCTGGAGTAAACGCACCAGGGTCCCCAGCTTGCAGAGCCCCATGCGGGGCCCAGGGAGGAAGGGCCTTGTCTGGAGAGGCAGTCCGGGGGCGCTCGCCGCTCAGCTGGCGTGGAGGATGCCCCAGCAGAGAGAACCTGTGCGCAGCGACTTCGGGTGGGGACACAGTGGCTAGGCACCTCCAGCCTGGGGCAGCCCCGGGAGGGCGCTGTGCCAGGCGGGCCCAGGATGGCGGGACGCAGCTCCCCACGCACTCTGGGCTGGGATCCAGAGAGCCAGGCCGACCAGGTCCTCTGCAGATACGGACGGAGCTCGGCTGTGCACAGCGCACAGCCCGGAGCCGGAAGGCGCCCAAGCGCCAAGGCCGGGCTGTCACGCACGCGAGTTCAGTCCAGAGAAAGCGCTGCTGGAGGTGGGGAGGGTGGCGGGCAGTGGTGGGCGGGGCCTCCGTGGGGTGCGCCTCCGCCGCACAGACCCCCGCCCCTCCCCTCCCGCCGCCCTCTGAGCTCCGTGGCAGGCCTCCCAGGGCCACGCGCCCCTGGCTGCCCGCTGTCCCCAGCCACGCCCCGCGGCCCGCCTCCCCTGCGCTGGGTGTGCCGCCTGCTCCAGGCTAGGACCCTGGCCCGCCGCGCCTCCCCCCCTGCCCCGCACCACGCACCATCCGTTAACCTTGTGTTCTCATTTCAGAGCCCGGCCAGAGCATGCCTTTCGCCCCCACGAGTACACGCATGCTTGCTGCCCCTCATGGCCTCTGAGACTAATTCTGTCTATTTTCTTTCCTCCCCCCATGTCACTTTGGTCACACCCCCTGTTAACACACCACCCCCTTAAGGAGTGCTCTCAGAGTAGCAGCACCGAGGGGGCCTTCCTGGAGCGGCCTGAGCACCCCCACCAGACCCCGCATAGTTCGAGGCTGTTCAGTATCCCCGAAGTAGCCGAGGAGGGAGAGCACCTCGAGTTCTTGCACAAACAGGGCTTAGGGTACTCGGCCAGGGTCCGGGCCCACGATGGGGACAAGGCCTTGCAGGCCTCCTGGCTCCCAGCCGAGCCCCGGGGCCCGGCTGTCGGCCCCGGTGCGGAAGACTTCGCTCTGCAGGACAGAGGCTGTCGGTCCAGCCGTGCGGCCAGCAGGAGCCCGGACAGTGGCCTGGACTGTGGGAGTGAGGAGGAGCTGTGTTTCAGCTTCAGGAGCACGGCCAGGTGCAGCCTGGGCCCTGGGCACTGTCCCTGTAGGAGAAGCCTGAGGCCGCTGCTGGCCCGGCGGCGGACGCTGACCCGGCAGAGCAGCATCGAGGAGGACTTTGGGGAGCAAGTGGACCCCAGCGACGTCCTCAGGAGCCATGACGCCCACCCGAGCCCAGAGAGATCCGCCCCCAGGAAGTATGACTGGGAGGAGCCCCCGGGGCACCAAGGCCCGCGGGATGTCTGGAAGAAAAGCATAAACATGCCCAACAGTAGGGCCACTGCCCCAGAGGCACCTCCCCGGGTGGCAGAAGGCCCTGTGGTGTGTGCAGTCAACTTCTTCTCACATCTGCTTGCCAAACCAATCCATTTTCATTCTTTGCCCTGATTTTTTTTTTTCTGTTGGTGTCCATCCCTGGGGAGCCTCTCTGCTGGCTGTCTTTCACTTCCATGCATTTTGATTTAAGTCCCATTGCTTCCCGATCTTTGACCATGCTGACGACCCCTTTACTTTGCTTTAGAATACTGACCCCCACCCCACAGAATCAGCGACGATTATGGCTGCTTTAATTAAAGGACAACTGAATCTAAATTTTAATTAAGGGTTAGCTGAACTATGATGATCCAAAAGTTTGGCAACACGTATCTTTTCAAAACAAACCCCCGGGGACCTGTTACGACCACCACCCGCACCGTCAAGGGTGTTTCCTGACTGTGGCTATGGGTTTGGGTTTTGCTGGTGTGTTTGGTCTTCATTCGTAACTGGAAAAAAACAAGGAGGAGCAATTATTGAAGACATCCATTTTTACATATTGTTTCCAAAGTAGTTTTTTTTTTTCCTTCCCCTTTCTTTCCAGGGGGCAGTTTTCAGAATGAATTTTCTACCATCAGCTCTAGATGCATCCCCCTGCCTTGTGTTCCAGGCTTGTTAGTAGTTTGTCCAGAGTAGGGTTTCATTCGGCTTCATTCATCTCTATATTGTGTCCCCTTTCCAGAACATTTGCTCCCACCATGCTGAACTTTTCCATGAAAGCATAGGTGAGCCGCTGGGGGCACCAGGCCTTGGTTCTGAGCCCGCGCAGTCATGGTCTGTCCACACGAGGGCACCGACCTGGCCCCCACTGAGTCACCTGCCACCTGTGGCCCACACCCTGTCCCCCACCTGTAACAAGCCATCTAATCACCGGGACTCTCTGACCACCGTTCATTCCCTGTGCCCCTGAGACCTTTCCGACTCCAACTACTTACCAGTGAGCTGGAGGTGTTGCTGTGATTCTCTTGTATGATTCTGACCGTTAGTGCAAATTAGAAGCAAACCCGTCCATAAAGGAAATCCTTCCGAGTCAGCCCTGAAAATTGGTGTCTTCGGATTAGGGCCAAGATGTTGCCGTGAGTTTCAAAGCTGGTAATGCACAGAAACTTCTGTCTTTGAGTTTCTGGTAACCGCACACACAACTGTGCCCAGGCGGGATTTTGGAAGTGCAGACCACCCCCCCACGTCTGTGAGGGCTGCAGGAGGGCAGGCTGTCCTGAGACTAGCTGAGGGTCCTCTGTGCTCAGAGGTGCTGGAGCTGTGACGAGCTGGGTTTGAGCCACTCACTCTGGTTCCAAGAATTTGGCTTTGGCAGCAGGAGCTGCAGAGAACAGTGCCTCCCAAGGAGACCCTTCTTGCCCCCACTCCCCTCTGTGTGTCGAAAAACAACTCTGGTGTGGAAGGCAGGGTGGCTGGGGTGAGCAGCCTTTTTCTCTTCCAGGTTATTCAGCTAACCTTTCAGTTAAAAGCTAAGTTTAGTTGCCTTTAGAGCTTCTGCTTCTAAGTTGAGTTGATTTGGCTAACTTAATTCTCTTGTTTCCCAAGGCTGGCGAGACTTATGACTGTGTTGTTGTGTCTTCAGATTTTAGGAAACCCGGTGTCTGCAGGACGGGCCGACAGGGTGGATCACGTGGGCCGAAGGTTCTCCCATGGCAGTGCTGGTCCTCAGCGGTCCCGGCCAATGATGGTCCCGCCCATCGGTTAGTGGGCCTGGCTGACACCTTTCTCTCTCTTCCGACCCCAAAGCACATGGCTGCTCAATCCTTGATCTGAATGTGTTTACAAACTTATTAGGAGTAGCATTTTCAACCACGTACAGAAAACTCTCCATTACTTATGGCAAAAAGAAGGCAGAAAGAGGCATAAGAGAAATGAACTCTATTTGTAAGTATTCTCAAGTATCATATTGGCTTTTTATGTCAATCTTCTCCCTACCGATTTTTTTCTTTCCTGGAGAGGCCTGGAGAGAGTGCAGGGTGCTGCTTCTCCACATCCCGGCTTGTGCTCTCATGAGATGCTCGTGGTCAAAGAAGCAGGAATGGCAGCCAAACTGCAAACACCTACATAAGCCTGAGTAACGGAGAGTTCTCTGCATGCATCAAGTGCTTTGGCAGCGGGGCTCAGTGTGACGGGAAACCCCACGAGGCCTGATGTGGCCTCTGGAGCGTGGGCTGCCCTCCTCCCTGGGCTCACCTCCTTGCTCATGAGCCCTCCTCTGGCGTTCTGTGCCCATTCCCTTCATTCCTTTTTGGGATTGAGCCAGTCTTGCTGAAAGCTATCATTTCAGTCCCTGTGACTGACCTGGTGGGGAAGGGGGTGGTGGGTGAAGGTTTGCTCATTCCACTGGAATGAATCGTGGCAAAAACAATTCCAAAAGGTATTCACACAAGATAATGGAACTTGGTAATCAGCCCAAACAAACGGGCCTTTTGTGAAAAGGCACGCACGTGTGAAAACAAGGCAGGCAGAGCTGGGAAGGGGGCAGGTGTACAACAGACTGACCCGGGGCTCCGGGGAGGCAGCTTAGGGCCTCCGGACACCTGCTGCACTCGTCACAGCCACACAGCCTAGGTTTAGGAGACAGTCGCCTCTGTTCACGTCAACTAACAGGACAGACAGACGGGATGACGCAAAACAGACCCTCTAAACTACTGTCCTTCCCCCAGACTTTTCTTCTCTTTAGAGTCCAGACAATGGAGAAAAAAATTTCCTCTTCTACCTTTACAGTTTTAGGATGTTTTTATTGATCAGTAAAAATGTCATAGAATACTCAAGATCCTTAAAAAAAGAGTCTTCAGTTCACTGAAAAATGACAAAGTACGCAGAGTCCCACTGGTGAACGCTGGTCTCCCATTACGGATCCCCTGGCAGGTTACATCATGCAGAGCCCGGGTAGTTTCGGGGGCTCTAAACCTGGTGCCACATTCACATGATCCGTGTGTCACTCCCGAGCCTGAGGGGTGCTCCTGGCATAGAAGGTGCAGGGCTTGGGGGGACTGGCTGTCTTTAGAAACGAGGTGGGGCGGGGCTGGTGTGCGGCCCAGACTCAGGTCTTCTCTGTTGTGGAAGCGGGTTTCTGAATCTCCTTTGGACTGTTGCTGTCATGCGTGAAGCCCACAGCCTGGCTCATGGCGTGAACTGCAGTGCACGTGGTTGAAGCGTTAGCCGCGAGGGCACTGGGGCTCTGCAGAGGCTCCATCCCCGGTCTCCTGGGACTCAGAGGGACCAGCTATGGGAGGGGCTGCAAATGGCCTGGTGGGCGCAGAGGCAAAGGGGAGACACGGGCACCTCCAGGTCTCGCCAGCTGACCCCAACCTCGGGGAGCCTCTGACAGGCCTTTGATTGGGTGTGTCTTACCATAAAGAAATCAAAAGGCTGCACGTGTGTTTTCATCTTAGTAAAACACTAGTTAAATTAGCAAAAAGAGAGTAATGCTAATGTTTTAACCAAAAAAAAAAAAAGCCTCTTAATGCAACTCAAAAAAGTGCTAAATAATCCATAATGGATTTGGTTTAATTGTACCTGACTTCTTATGTAGCAGTGCAAGAAAGCACAAAAAAGCATGATTAATATCAAATGCTTTGATTCCTACACACACACAGAAGCACCTATTAGCGTTTCAAAGGACAAAAGTGGAATGTGCTCAGCAGCGGCCAGTGACCCCTGGGAACCGTCAGTGACGTGCAAACAGACTCTTCCCCTCGTCCCAATTTACTTCCATTTTTCTTGTGCAATTATCAGTGATTGTTTTAGGAATCTGCTCCACAACAAAAGCATTCATTTTCTTTTCCAGAGGAACTTAACTCTGTAGACCGTATACTCCCTAAATATATTTTTAATTATTATTATTATTATTTGAGAGAGAGAGAGCATGAGCAGGGGAGGGACAGAGGGAGAGAGAATCTGAAGCAGGCTCCATGCCTGGTGCAGAGCCCAACGTGGGGCTTGATCTCACGACCCTGAGATCACGACCGGAGCCAAAATCAAGAGTCAGATATTAACCGACTGAACCATTCAGGCACCCCCCCCCGAATAGATTTTTAAGAAGCAATGCAGTCACAATTGAATAAAAATACTGTACCTTTTCATATTCTCTAGGTGTCCTAAACTAAGAAAACAGTGACTTAAAAAGATTTAAAAAGAGGAAAAGTATGTTGGTCTGGATGTAGTAAATTCTCGACCTTACAATCAGTGAGGCAGGCCTCCTGACACTGATCCATGACTCGCAGGAGGATGGAATTGGGTGCGGTTTCTCGCTGGATCATGGCTGGTCTTTGCTCCACGTGAGGTGCCCCACTCGAGGAGATCCCATTCTGACCAGGGGACTGTGACCTCCCCGAGGTCCCTTTGACTCGGGTCATGATCTCAGGGTTCTGATATGGAGTCCAGGATCGGGCTCCCTGCTCAGCGGGGAGCCTGTCTCTCCCTCTGCCCCTCCCCCTGCTTGTGCTCGCTCGCTCGCTCTCTCTCTCTCTCTCAGTCTGACCAATAAATACGTGAAGAATTCATTTGTCACCACCTAAGTATGTAGAGCTAAGTGAGCAGCTCGGTGAAGTACCCCAAACTTTGACTCACATGCAAGTGCTTTTCGGTGACCGGGGTGGGGGTGGGGGGCCGTCCCACCGGCTCTGCTCCGCAGCGGATGGCCTGTCCCACACTCGAGTTCCATGACAGCTGCTGCCTTTTCAAACCCATCTGTGTCGATCTGCGTATTGACCACAAATTTATTGTAAAGACAGAAGTTACCGTACCTCCACCATCCCATCTTCTAAACCACACTTCCTACAATAGCACACGTCTCTAAGTCCGGGAATCACCCAGCCCTCTGCCTTTGTCCCCACATGCTCCCAGACGAGTACAGTGAGCGCGACCGCCTTTCTCCAGACTTCTACGAAGAGTCAGAGACCGACCCAGGTGCCGAAGAGCTCCCAGCCCGGATCTTTGTGGCGCTTTTTGACTATGACCCCCTCACCATGTCCCCGAATCCAGATGCTGCCGAAGAAGAGCTTCCTTTTAAGGAAGGACAGATCATCAAGGTGGGGACCGGGCTGGGGGCTGCCGGGCAGGTGGGGCACCCAGGGTAGGGGGGGTGCTGTCACCGTACTGTAGGTCCTTAGCTTGTCCCAAGGGCAGGCTCGTTCTGTTGCTTTATATATTCAGCCTTCGGACCAGCAGAGAGGAGGGACCTTGTGAGTCTGAAGTAGGAACCTGAGAGAGAGCCTGGCCCTCCGTCTCTCGGAGGAAGCCCTTTGCTATGGACGGCGACACCGCTAGGAGGAGTCTCAAAGTCCCCTCTGTTGGGTGGGATCTCGTCACACACACCCAGCAAAGTGAAGCCAGAGCCCTGATGGGGAGACCAGCGGGTTGTCCAGACCCCGGGGCAGAAGCTGGTTCTCAGGTGTGGCTGCGTGGGTGGAGGGGCAGATGTGCACGTCTGCAGGGCGCGTGTTGGTGACCATGGGGCTCTTCCCACACATTGTGATGACACGCGGCTCCGCGCCGGCAGAGCTGATGCGCTTGCGACCCGGCAATCATACTGGCCCTTCGCACCGGCTGCAGGTCTATGGTGACAAAGACGCGGACGGCTTCTACCGTGGGGAGACCTGTGCCCGGCTCGGCCTGATTCCTTGTAACATGGTCTCAGAAATCCAGGCGGACGACGAGGAAATGATGGACCAGCTTTTGAGACAAGGCTTCCTTCCTCTGAACACGCCCGTGGAGAAAATAGGTAAGAGCCTCCCCCGGCTTACCCCTGCACCTGCTGGTGGGGCCGCTTCTGCTTCCCCTGGCGCCCCGCGCCAGCCAGGAGCAGGAGGTGGTGTGGACAGGGTCCGGTCTGGGCCATTCCAGATGGAAAATGAACCCACTCTACAAACCAGGTTGTGATGGTCCTGTGTGCTTTGGGGACATTTGTGTACCTAAATATTTACAAAAACATAGATGATTTTCTAATGGAAGATGAAGTGCAGCCTTGCTTACTAAAAGTCTGTCCCATCTAGAAAATAGACTAGTTGCTTTCTGGTTGTTTTTGCATGTTGTGTCCCCCTAAAATGTGTAAGTTTATCATGTGACCCCCACGGTGCTGGTGTCAGGAAGCCAAGCCTCTGGGAGGGGCTGACGTCATGACTGCAGAACTCTCAGAGGGGCGTCAGTACCCTCACCCAGGAGGCCCCACAGGCGTCGCTCGCCTCCTCTACCCCGCGAGGACACGGGAGAAGACCCGTCTGTGGACCAGGATGCAGGTCCTCCCCAGACCCCAACTCTGCGGCGCCTCGGCCTCGGACTTCCGGCCCCCAGAGCCGTGAGGAGCGACCGCGCTGTGTTCGGGCGGTGCGCACGGCCCGGGACGCCGGGGGTGGGCTGTGAGCCTCCGCCCGTGCCCAGTACGGGTCAGAGGTGATGAGGTCGTGCCATGCTTTCCATCCAGGTGGGTGTTGCTCATCCAAAAGGCAGAAAAGATTTTCACGCTTTAATGTGGACGGATGACAGACTTCTCCATTTTTCTTGACCCAATTTGCAAGCACCAGTGAGTACACAGCAAAACTACTTTCAGTGAATTTAAACATTACATTTATGATCTCTAATTGTGCCCACATGCAGGGAAAATCTACTCATTACAAAGGCCTTTGCTTTCTCTAAATGGCTGCAGAGAGAAAGATCCGTTTTATGTCATTTGTGTTTTAGGTTTTAATAGTTCAAAACATTAAGTTAACTTAATTCTAAATCAGATTTCAGAGACAAAATTCAATGGCTCAAAGAATATGCATAATTTTAAGGATAATCACAAAATCAAATACACTGTTTCAACCTCTTTGGTATGAATGAACTTACAGTCAAGTTGAAACCCACATCTGTTAGTTGAAGCTTCTGTGAATACACCGCCCAAGTCAAGTCCGCGAGCCGAAGCTCCCTGAGCCCCGTATACCCCCAACTCCTTTCCCAAGGCCACCGTGATGGGGTCAGGGCGGGAGCGGGCTCTACGCACCACACACCCAGCAAACCTGCAAGCGCTCCGCTAGAAAACAGTGGCTTGATTCATGTTACCAATTAGATTACATGTCTGTTTGTTGTATTCTTTTTTTCTAAACGTGACTTTTGAAGGAACCGGACTGAGCTTCCACAGGCCCTTCTAGTGCTACAAAGTAGGACTGTCACTGCAGGCTGAGCACGTGCCTCCTGCGGCCGGGGCAGGACCAGGTGTCCACCTCGCGGCCCTTTTCTGACACCACGTGCGGTGAGACAGGAGGAAACGGGATGCAGACCGGAACAGAAGACAAACTTTTTTCTAGTCACAGATGACATGAAAATCTACTTAGAAGATCTCAAAGGATCTAGAACAGAAGTTCCTAGAACTAACGAGTGAGCTTAGCAAAAGCAATTGTTTTTCCAATGTTAACCGTGAAAAATTTGAACTTGACATTTAAAAAGTAATACTTACAATGATGTGACAAAGACATGAGAAAGGAGGGGTTGAATGCACGCACGCTGTGTGTGGGGGAGACCACCAATGGCGAGGAAGGAAATCCAAGGATCCCCAAGTAAATAGACGTCGTGTTCCCGGACTTCAGGCAATGAAGACATCCAACATCCCCAAACTGACCTGCAGATGGACGCACCCCCCGGTCCACGTCCGTGCGCGTGGGACGCACCCCCCCCGCCCACATCTGTGCACATGGGACGCACCTGCCTGATCCAAGTCTCTGCAGGGATCCGTGTAGATTCGATGTGCTAAATCAAACATGTACGAAAAGGCAAAGGGATTACAGTTGCTTGAATGATTTTTTAAAAGCACAGTGAAGACTCGTGCAAGCGGGTTTTACGGCTGGCACACAGGGGAGCGATGGAGACCAGGTAGTGTGGGAGGCTGCAGAGGCACCGGGATCCGTGCAACAGGGCGAATCCAGGAACGGACAAACGCTTGCAGCGTCCACAGAGTTCCAACCCAGGGAGGGGGGCAGTTCAATGGGGAAAGGATGGTCTTTCCATAATGGGTGCTGGAATCGGGCAAAGAAAAATGAAGCTCGGGCCACACTCCTGCCAAACTCAAAAAATGAACTTAAAATTGAACACGGTCTTAAGTATAAAAACAGACCGTGAAACTTCTAGGAGAACTTCATGGTGAGGAAGCCACGATTTCTTTGACATCACACTAAAACCATGACACAGAAAAGGAAGGAACTGATGTCAGACTTCACTAAAATTGAGAAACACAGCATGAAAAGAACGAAGAGCGAGGCCCCAGGCTGCAGCAAGTATCTGCAAGTGACCCGGCCAAACGGGGAACCGTACTGAGAACACACTGCGCTCAACAACTCAATAACAGGAAAGCAAACCACCAGCGCCACCGTGGGCAAAAGACCCAAGAGATCCTTTGCCACAGAGGATTCGTGGATGGCAAACGAGCAGGTGGAGGGATGCATAACGGGACCCGTGGAGTGCCGATTAGAGCGCGATGAGAAGCCAGGATGCCCCTGCCGGGTCCGACGTGGGACCGGAGCTGCGTCCGCTGGAGGCGAACCCGTGTGGCACGACTGCTGTGCCCAACAGGCGGCGGGTCCGTCTCCAGTTGGACACATGGTGACGGCCGGCCACCCCTTCCTGGGGTCCTCGCCTGGGGGAATGGAGCTTCTGTGCGCTCACACAGCTGCTCGGGCGCTCACGGCGGCTGCACTGCACGTCACTGATCCCCTGCACAGTGGACCAAGTCACTGATGCTTCAGACAGGGGGATGCTCCTCACCAATAAAAGTAGCACCGCGGACACACGCAGTCACATGGAGGGAGCTCAGGGACATTGTCCCGGTGAATGAAGCCAGTTTCTAAACCCTGCATGACTCCATTTATAGGATATTCCAGAAAAGGTGAAAGTATGGGGACAGAAAACAGACCAGGGGTTACCTGGGCTGGAGGTGACCACAAAGACATGGGCGGGAGTTTGGGGGCTGAGGGAACTGTCCTCTATTTTGATGACTGCGGGGCTTACGTGACCACGTGAGCTTGCCAACATGGTGGGAAGCAGACGCTGGACAGAGTGCATCTCTGGGCTCTTCTTAACACCTGCAGGGATTCATTCTTGCACCTCCCCTGGAAAATTAACAACACTCAGAAGGACTGGATGCACCCCTGCAGGAAGTCTGTGCTCTGTTTCAAGGAAACACACATGCACAGGCCCTGCAAAGGTGCCCTCGCGCTTTCTAAATTACAGCAGCGACGCTGGAGCAGGACCCAAGCGTGGCCGATGTCTGGAACTTCGCACACAGCCAGCCCTGCACCTGCGGGACGCCCCGGAAGGGCACAGGACCGACGTCAGTTGCTTTCTAAACACGTGCCTTCAATGGTTTTCCTTTGTATGAATCCCAAAAACCAGTTCTAGGCACCGAGCAGCTGTGTTTGGAAGAAAAGCACCAACGCCAGGTCCTCTGGGAGAAACGCGCCGTCCTGTGCTGCCCAGAGCCATTTGGAGCTATGATTCCGGAGGATCCCCTGCTTCATCTTAGCCTCCCAGTTGGACGGACACATCGGGGAAGGGAAGCGTCCTCGCTGCTGTAAGGGGGGTACTGGGCCAGAGCAAACATACGAGAACATGCAGCTCAGGGCGACCGGCCCCACAGCTGGAGGCTTCGCTGGTGCTTGCACCCCGAGCACGAGGCCCTGGAGAGAGCGGTCGTCGGGTCCTGCTGGCCACGTGTGCCCTGCTGCCCTGGGGACGAGGGAGAGGGGGCGCCACTCCTTTCGGAATAACCACATGATGGCTTTCTTTTCCTCCTTGTGATGTAAACAGAGAGAAGCAGAAGAAGCAGCAGGCATCCGGGGGCGACGCGGAGGGTGGTGGCCCTGTACGATTATGACCCGCGAGAAAGCTCACCTAACATCGACGTGGAGGTACGCGCCCGGCGTCGTTCCGCTGTGGCTCACGGCCGGTGCCTGGGCCTCTCCTTGCACGGAGGCCTGGGGGCCATGGGATCTGGAAGGGTCGGTACATGCAGTAAATGGCGTGAGGGCGCTGGGCGGGAGGAGACAGGGAAGGCGCGCAGCCACTGATGAGCCCCGTCGCCGTGGCTTGGGGTCCCCGTACGGGACACTACGGGGGGAGCAGTCTGCGATCTTCTGCCTCAGGTGACAGCCCTATAGGGTCGCCTGGAAGACAGAAATAACAGCCCCAAGCGAAAGCAGAACTGTAAGGTCCCCCCTGCCCCCCCCCGCCACATGCAGAAGCTGAGGAGGAGGCCCCGTGTCTTCCACACACGTGGCCTGGGCCGGCGTGGCCCTTGACGCCCTGGGAGGCAGGAAGGGAGTCACCTCCAGAGCTGAGAGGCTCGGTTTTCAGCCCATGGACCTGCTTTCTCAGATGACAGCTGTGTCCAAATCTGTCACCCACGGTTTTCCTTGTGCCCCACGTGCTCCCAGCTCATTGTTCAGATTCAGAGTGCGCACTCTGCAAGCATTTCTGCATGGACCCGATTCATAGGGGACGCCTGGTGGCCTGAGAGGTCAGCTTCCTTCCCTCATCTTCACATTCAGAGATTAACCCACATGTTATTTTGTCCTGGGTTTGCACCCTCCACTAGAGTCCATGTGCCCGTCTCAAGGCTGGTGCCTGGCACGGCACAGACACTTGGTAGAGAATGAATAATTGAGTAAAGGTTTTTTGCACTCAGTGAAAGGGTAGTTATCTAACGGTCCTTACACTGCAGAGGATTTTTCCCTGAAGTTCTGGGTTTTTCAAGTTAACTCTTTGACCGGTTCCATTTTATTTTTTTAAAAGATTTTATTTATTTATTTATTTGAGAGTGAGATCGAGCCCACAAGCAGGGGGAGCTGCAGAGGGAGAGGGAGAAGTAGGCTTCCCGCGGAGCAGGGAGCCCGACGTGGGGCTCGATCCCAGGACCCCGGGATCATGACCTGAGCCGAAGGCAGACGCTTCACACTGAGCTCCGGCGGGAACAGCGCGCGGGGCGCTTTGCGGGGAGGCGGGCTGCAGCCTGAGCTGTTCGTCCTCCCTGAGTCCCTGAGGCGCCATGCACGGAGGCACTCGTCGGCTCCTACCCCTCCTCCCTGTTTGAGAGAGCAGGTCAACGCCAGAAAGATGAGAAGAAAGAAATCATTAGAGCAAACCAGGAAGAACTTTCTAAGGAAAACCGACTACTCCGTGTCGAAGGTATTACTAACTTGACGTTCTGTCTCCACAGGCAGAGCTGACGTTCTGCACCGGAGACATCATTACTGTTTTCGGTGAGATCGATGAAGATGGATTTTATTATGTAAGTTTTTGAAAAATCAAAAAAGCACCATTTCATTGATTTTGCACGTCTATTTCCGCTTGCGTGTTCTTGCCCCGACAATTATGTGTAAGCTTCCTATGACTTTCGGAAAGGTCCCTGTCACTGAGGCTCGTCTGATACAGAGAGAGGGGCTGTGAGCGTCTCCATCCCTCCTGCTCTGAGGGGGGCACTTCCGTGTCTGTAAGCTGCAAACAAAGGACATGTATTCCCATTCTTCGATCTAAAATTGTCTTCCATCCAAACAGGTACCAGTTTAACTCTCTGGTTATTTGCAAGGTATAGGTTTTTATACGGGAGGAGGAAGGAATACAAATAGGCAAAGTTACTAGTTAATCCACCCCAACAGGGTGTAGAACTCCTCCCTGACCTTCCTTGGAGCTGATGGCCATTGGCAGCGGGGACCAGGCTCTGGGCAAGGGCTCCCGGCTCAGTGGCCCCGGGGGCAGCCTCCGTCCTTTACCCTCCCGACGTTTCCTGAGGCAAAGAGAGAATGCCGGTGGGCTTCGCGCCGTGCTCCTGCCCTGGTGGTCCTCCCACGAGTGCCGCCCCCCCGGGCCCGAGCCCACAGGGCTGTGAAGGACACAGCTGGCAGGCCTGCGGGGTGCACGCCCCGGGGGGGCTGGGGGACAGGGCCGCCATCTCGCGCAGGGATCCTACCCCCCCCATCACCCCCCCTTTCTTTTATTAAGATGGGGTGAGAGTGTCGTCCAGGAAGACGCCCACATTCTGCCTCAGGCGGCGGGTGCCCTTGGGACAGGGGCGTGAGAGCACAGTCGAGAGAAAGATGTGCTTTGGCAAGTGCTGAGCTTGAGGGTGTGAACAGGACGTCTGAGCCTCTCCATGAAGCAGAGGGATCCGTGCCGCCGATCCTGGAGGATGCTAGTGGCCACGTCTGATGCAGCCGCGTGCGGCGGAGGGGGCAGCGCGAGGCGGTCCCGTGCGCTTCTGACGTGGCGTTCGCGGGACCGCGCGAGAAGCCCGGCAGACTGAGGGGAAGAGGCAGGTCTGTCCCCCGAGCTCCTCGGGGAGCCCGGACCAGGGGCCCGTCTGCACGTCTGCGGGCGCGGGACTGTCCGGGTGTGCGTGCCCACGCGCATGTGAAGACGAGGCCGTGCGTTTCCACGGGACCCGGTCCCCACACCGAGCCACGACTCCACGTGGCGCTCCCCGGAAGGAGCAGGCGTGGCTGGTGCTGGAGGAGGGTCTGGCTGACGACTGGGCTCGTGGACTGTGGAGTGGCTGGTGTAGACGGGATTTGTGACCCTCAATGTGGGAGAAACCCCCGGGGAAATGTGTACAGTAAGCAGCAAAGGTGTCCTTGGGAAAGTCTCTAAGGGCCACCGAGAGAGACCTTAGCTCCTGGAGGAGGCCGAGGAAGGAGGCAGGGACGGGGGCTCTGGGGTCGAAGAGAGGGCGGGTGGCCAGATCCGGCGCGTGCGTCTCGGGCTCAGAGGGGATTCTTGCTGGGAAGACACGGGAGGTACCTGGGACCACCTCTTTTTTTATATCAATTTTTATTTTTAATTGGGATAAAATACACATTCTTCATCATCTCTACGTGCACAGTGCGGTGGTGATACATCCGCGTTGCCGTCCGCCTTCAGGACTCCTCCCCGCTTGCCGCCCTGGAACTCCATCCCCAGCAAACACCAGTCGCCCCTTACCCCTCGCGTCCCCGGCCCCCCGCCTCCTCTCCGTCCCCGTGAATCCACCTGCCCTCCGGGCCTCCCACACGGGGACTCTTCTCACGCCTGCCTTACCTCGCTGCGCAGAGCGCCGTAGCGCAGCTCACCCTCTCCTTCCTTTGAAGGCCAAAAATGACTCCACGCTGGGTGCACGTGGTTTAGTCACCTGTCCGCCCGTCAATGGACACCTGGCCCCTGTGAGTAATACAGTGATGAACACGGTGTGCAAACACGTCCCTCGGACCCTGCTTCCAAATCTTTCGGGTTTTGACCCAGGAGTGGAATTGCTGGGTCAAATGGTTTTGCCCTCAGCAGCGCCCACTTCTCACCCCCCCAGCAGGTGCATGAGGGCTCCAATTCCTCCCTGTTTTCAGCAACATTTTGTCTGTGTTTTGTTTTAAATTTTTGTTTGTCTGTGTTCTGTAGTAGCCGTCCTAACAGATGTGAGGTGGTATCTGGTGGTTCTGGTTTACATTTCCCTAAGATGCTCGTGTTAATTCACGTTGAGCATCCTTCCGTGTACTTGTTGGCCGTCTGTGTGTCTTTTGCGGGGGAGGGCTGGAGATAGCGATGCAGATCCTCTGCCCGTTGTTTAATCGGGTTCTTGTGTTGAGCTCTCGATGTGTTCTGGACACGACCCCTTCTTAGGTAGTTTGTGAACATTCTCCCTTCCATCCCGTAGTTTGCAAACATTCTCCCATCCATCCCGTAGGTTTGCTCTTCACCCTGGTGGTGGTGTCTTTGGCTGCAGTGTCTAATCAGGGAGTAGGCTGCGCATCTCATGCCGTCGTTTCTTAGACTGGAAAACAGAGCAACAGACTCCCATGTAGTCCGGGGCCAGCCAGTCTGGGACTTGGTTTTGGACACTGGTGGGGCAGGTGGGCGTTGGGGGCAGTGGGGAGGAAGTGACATGGTGGCCGTGACCCGCTCAGTCCAGATGTCCTGTGGATGGTGACCTTAACTATGTACCTGCGTAGAGATGTGAGAGAAAGTTCTGGAAGGGAGCAGACGGACGTGAAGCAGTATCCTCTCTCGGGAGGTGTCAACGGACACTTTCATGTCCCCCATACTGTTTGCATTTTTATGGTGAGAATGTGGTTGTGCACGGGACGGATGCGTAGCTCCGCACCTGGGCCGCACGCTGGACCGCCTGCTGGCCTCGGGAGGGGGTCAGTCTGTCTGGATCGGGGCATCTGCTCAAGTGGTGTCTTTAAAAGCTCCCCAGGGATGCTGAGGTCAGCCGGGGGGTCAATGGCCACTACGTGGGGTGGTCCCGAGGACTGGTTCCTGGGAGCTGCCTGAGCCGCTGGCCAGAACACAGCTTCCTCAGCTCCACCCCAGACAGGCCAGATGCAGACCTTGGGGATGGGACCCTGCCCCTCGAGCGCATCCCGAGGTCACTGTCCTGATCAGGGTATAGTTTGGAGACACTGGAGTCCCTCTGAGTTCTCCCACCTTTGAACCAGAACAGACCCCGCAGGCAACCCTCCCCAGAGCTCTGCTCCTGTGGTGAAAGCAAGAAGGAGGTTTTGGGAAAATCGAGTAATTTGTTCTGCTGTGTTTTTAGGGGGAACTTAACGGGCAGAAAGGCCTTGTGCCTTCAAACTTCCTGGAAGAAGTGCCTGACGACGTGGAAGTCTATCTCTCTGATGCACCGTGCCACTACCCCCGAGACGCGCCAATGCGCTCCAAGGCAAAACGGGTAAGCAGACCCCCCCCCAGCACCTCCGACTCCTGCCCCCTCGGCCACGCTCGCTCTCACACAGCCCTCCCGTGGATACGTTTGCGTCTTGGGCCGAAAAGCCCATGCCCTGAATTTTTCTCTCTGCCCTTCCCTGGGGGTTGTGCCTAAAGCATTCTCACTTTTGCTTATTTGTTTCACAAAACCTGCCCCCTCTCGGTTCTAACCCATCTGCCTTTCCTCACAAAGGGAGTCCCCGCCCTGCCCTGTAGACGCGCATTCCAGCTGGGGTGAGAGTGAAGGGGATGGCTAGTCCTTCCGTTCGTTTGCCCTGCTAGGATTTCAGTTCTCTTAGCAAAGACCAGAGACCTCCTCCAGCATAATTAACTAGAAGATGACATTCATGTTTAGTGTCTCATTTTTATTTTATTTCATCACTGCCAGTTTTTATATATTATATTTTTATATATATATATTTTTATTTCTTTGCTCATCTGCTTGGAAACAGAAGAAGAGTGTTCATTTCACACCTTAATCAGGCACTGTAGCCTTCACGTAAGTGAGCAACTGAAGATACCCGTACAGATTTAGCCCCGTCCGCGGCGCTAGGCGGACTAGTGCGGGAGACGCAAGGCTTCACTGTGGGTGTTAAAAACAAAAACAAAAACAAAAAGAAATATGTCTCAAAAAACCACTGGGCCTGAAATAGTAGGCTATTACTCGGTCTCAGTTGTAAAGCAACTGAATTTGTAGTCAAATCATCATCTTTACTCCTCATTTCCTACTATCTACATTAAGAATATTTCGAAGGCCAACATTGGGAACATATTTCTTAAGAGGCTAATTGTTTGTTTACGTAGAGAGTGTTGCAGTGTCTCCTCGTAACTAAAGCTGCATATTGCATTGTTAGCCACTCTTGGAAAAAAAGCACAACCTAAACCACTATGTTTACTCTAGGAAATTTTCCTCTAAAAACACAGGAGGTTGAGCAGATGAGTAGTGAGCAGGGGGCAGATGCAGAGTTGGCTCTGACAGGCCCCCTGCGGGCTTGACCCCAACCAGTCTGTCAGGGTCAGGTCCGTGCCTCTGTCTCGAGAGAGCGCAGGCTCCCTCCTCAAAGCACAAGCCCGTGCCCCGAGCGCCGGCCTTTGCGGCCGGGCCAACCGTGGGGCACCAGTGCAGTCCTAGGCGTGACGAGCCACGCGGCTACAGTGATGGCGTTGGACGGAGTAGACGGTATCTTCAGCTGTGCTTGGGATGCTTTACTAGGTGTCTTCCATTGGAACTAGACCTTGATTCTAAATCCAAGCAAGCTTGAAGCCCTTGGCTCCTCTCCTGTACCTGCTGGCTACCGAACACTCGAGGGAGGCAGGGCTTTGCGTGGAGAGTTGGGGGGGGGCGCAGGACAGGGCGCCGGGCCGTCAGGCGCGCATCCGAGCCGCCGGGCGAGCCCCGTAGACCGAGGCACTACGTGCGCACTCTGCGGGCAGAAATTCACGTCCGGCCCCTGGGGAGTAATGAAAGCATGCAGTAAGGGCCTTTAAGCTTCCTTTGATTGCGATTGAGGTTCATTTTAGTTTTTTTTTCTTTCAACTGGTGTGTGCCATCGCTCTAGCCTACTAACTTCCCCAGGAATGCACACGGCAAGATCAGCACTTCCTCTACCCCAGCCGCTTTCAGACCCAACAAGTCCCCTTTAAGAACCTTTGCTTTTAAGATTACTGACGGGCACTCAGCCAATTTCGTGTAACCTAATTTAAAAAGTGACTTCTGCTCCCCACCCTGCCCCCACCCCTCCGCTAGGGCTCTTAATTTACAAAGCAAATTATTACCTAGCCTTGTCTGGCCAAAGCCGTGGCCTCCCCCTGCCCTGAAGACAAAGAAACCGCAGACCAAACGTGGATGGCTAGACCCCCCCCCCCCCGTAGGGCCGCTGTGGGGTGGGGGTGGGGGGGCGCGCGCGCTCGTGGCATCCTTTAACCCCGAAGGAAGACACGAGCCACCCCTTACCTTTGCTGGCGGGGGACGGGGCCGTGCGGTGTTACCAGCGGATGGATGTTGTTGGCGCTCACGCACTCAATGAACTGTCACACTGTACCTACTAGGTTCCTCCTGAGGGTTCAGGTACAGCAAGGAGAGCGCCATCCCCCACAGCCCATCTCCATTCGGGGTCACCTCCGTCATCTGTGGGTACTGGTAGTCCTGGGAGAGGCAGGGAAATGTCCTCGAAAAAGAAAAAGGGGCTGCTTTCCAAAGGCAAGAAACTGCTGAAAAAGCTGGGTGCAGTGAAATGACCATGTGCTTCTGGACGACTCCCCCAAACCCATGTCATGCTCTTTGATTCCAAACTAGGGCTTTCAATGACTCAAGTACTTCCTAAAAACACACTCTTCTCCCCTGACACCAGGAGAGAAGTGCTCTTTGCACTGCCGTCCACTTTAAGCCAACGGCGAGGACAAAGAGCGGCTGGTGCCCCCTCCCAGCCTCCGTGCCGACCGCTCTGGCCCGCGGCCTGACGGGAGGCGGGCTCTCCCAAGCACCCAGGGGCCAGGGGCTCGCTCCCCGCCCGGGGTCCCAGCCTCTGTGCGTTTGTCATCCGCCCTTAAAGCAGTGGTTTCCACCTCAACCCCTTCTCAAAATGCTTGCCTCATGATGCATCACTCTCTTTAACTCTGGTCTTAAAGTTCCTAGTTTAACCGCCTTGATGTTCTGCCTTATAAACGCACAATGGTCTGTACTGTCTAATAAAAACTACCGTGTAACTTTGTACGTGTCGTGCATTCAGTGCTCCTCACCCTCACACAGCGCTCTGAAGTCACTCGTGCAGGCCGTGCATTTTGATGCCCTGGCTTTTCGCCTTTCCGCAGCGAGCCGGGCAACACACAGAAAATGTTTACTTACTCAGATCATTCAAAAAAAAAAAAAAAAGAGTGAGAAAGTCACTTTGTTTGGAGAAGTTACTGCTCCTCCAACTTGCCAGAAAGCTGAGAACCGCTCATGGCTTCCAGCGTCCCCTTCGGTGGCGTATGGATGCCCGCCACTTCCATTATTTGTCCCACGCCACCCACAGCCGGCCCGCGGCGCGCAGCACGCAGGAAGCGGCCCCCCCCCCGAGGCACACGCCACACCCACACCCTCCTAAGCTCAGCCCGTCCACACGGCTCCACACCAGGCTCCCCCATGGGCCCTCGAACAAGAGACTCACAGAGCTGCCGGCTGGTGTATCGGATTGCTTACTATTTTGTAATTCTTGTCCACTTGTAAATTGTTTTTACTCTTTATACATACTTTTCAGACTGCCTTTCTTTTGTAATTTACGGAAGGTTTATAAATGAATGACCAAGCTTTTCCCATTGTGTCTTCAAAAACTCTCTTGTAAATTGTAATATATTAGTGTGTGGTACATTTATTAAAAGGAAATTCGTCCGTGTGTGGTTCAGTACTGTGTGTGCGTGCATGTGTACGGTCAGTGTAAGATATTTTATAGAAATAAAATTTGTTATTTTATACAATGCCGTTTCTTCCGTATCTTCGTTTGAAACACTTTTGACCAGAGCGGCCTCTCGGGATTCCTTTCTCCCGTGTGCACCAGGAAACTCGATGGCCCTGCCTTTGCCGGCACTCCCTATTTCTCCGCAATGGTTGTGACCAGCACTCAGGAGTCGGTCACCAACTGCCGTCCCCTCGTGCTGCTGGCGACAGCTGGTGGCAGCCCGCTCTGGCGGACGGAGCCAATGTTCCTTGGGCCTGAGGAGCACTCACAGACAGACAGCCGGGGCCCCGGGGGGCGAATCGAACCGTATTTGTCCTATTTTACGCTGGTCCCTTTACAATTCAGGTGCCGCGCGTGACCTCGTGCCTGTGTGCGATCTGAACCGGCCAAACCCACGCGGCCGGGGCAGAAGGTCAGGGGGCACAGAGTTTCAGTTAGGCAAGATGAATAAACTGATGCACTAATGTAAAAAAAAAAAAAATGCTAGGTCAAACGGAAAGTCTCACGAAAAAATAAATTCCAGCTGAAGAAATACTGACGCAAGAAATTATGGTGCACACGACAGTGTGAATGCCCTTTATGCCACCGCATGTTTAAAGATGGTTGAAATGGTACATTTTCTTACGTAGACTTTACCACAGTAAAACAAAACAAAACAAAGATAGTGAAGGTAGCCAGGAGTAATGTTTCTCTAACTCTTTTGAAAATATTTACGAATTTCCCAAAATATGGAGGCAGACCCAAACGCCGGCAAACCCGCAGGAATAATGAGGGGCTTAGCTTTGGTGAATACTCCTGAACACTCGCACACTACATGATGCCAGCTGTACACACTTCCAGAGAGAAGAAAACTGCCCCAACTCCCGAGGCCAGCAGAGTCCGCAGCAAAACTAGACAAAGACATTACAAGAAATCCACAGACCAAGAGCACCATGAATTTTAAAAAAATCCTTAATGAAATATTAGCAGATTAAATCCAGCAATGTACAAAATGGATGGCTGATCCACTATGCCCAGCTGTAGCTCATCCCAGGAATGAAGGCTGCCTGAACTTTCTGAGAAAAAATCAACACACTTTACCAATAGAACAGAAGACAAAAGCTATCTTTTGATGCAGCAAAAGCATTGGACAAAATTCGATCCCTATTCAGGAAACTAGGAAAAGAAAGGAATTTATCTCAACTTGATAGGATTAGCAGCCGGCACCATACGTAATGGTGAAAGACTGACCGCATCCCTCTTTTCATCCAAACCGAGCCAAGGACACCAACTTGACCCGTTGTGTTCAGCATCGCACACACCACTCCTAAAACACCAGCCCAATGAGGAAAGAGAAGTCATACACTCTGGAAAGGAAGAAGTAAAACAGTCTTTGCAGATGACATGATTTTGTATTTGGAAAATGCTAAGACAGCAACAAAATGCTGTTGGGACTAAGAAGTGGACTTGGCAAGGTGACAGGCTACAAGGTCAACATACACAAATCATTGGTATTTCTACAAACTAGCAGGGAACAATTAGAACAGAAATTAAAATACAAATATAAATGGTATAATAAGTAAAAATATAGGTAATTAGTTATATTAGCATCAAAACCACAGCATACTTAGGGATAAGTTTAACAAAATATGAGCAAAACCTGTATGCTGAAATTTATAAAACATTGCATAGAAATAAAAGGGCTCTTAAATAGAGATACAGGATATGTTCATGGTTTAGAAGATGTAATATTGTTAAATTTCCGATTTTCCCCCAAGTAGATCTATTGATTCAGTGAGATGCCAGTAAAAATCCCAACAGACTTTTGCTAGAAATTGATGAGCTGATTTAAAAAATGATGTGGAAATGCAAATGATCTACGATCACCAAGACGGTTTTGAAAAAGATAAACAAAGTCAAAAGACTCCCAATTGCCTGATTTTGAGACTTGTAAGGCCACAGTCATCAAGACAGTGTTGTTTTAGTGTAAAATGTGGACATTTAAGTCACTGGAACAAACTAGAGAATCCAGAAGTAGAGGCATACATACATGGCATGTTCATTTAAAGCCAAGGGACCAAGGTAGTTCAGTAGGGGAAAGAAATGTGGTGTTTTCTGGAAATGTTGCGGAAAGAGCTAATTATTTATGGGAGAAAACTGACGCTTATCTCACATGGCACACAAAAATTCAAACAGATCACAGTTCTAAATGAAAAAGTTGAAACCCTAAAGCTTCTAGAAGAAAATGGAAAATTTTGGACAGAGAGATGTTTTACATAGGACACAAAAAGCAGAAGCTGTAAGAACTAATAATTGGATTTCGTCAAATTTGAAAACGTCTTGGGGCGCCTGGGTGGCTCAGTCGTTGAGCGTCTGCCTTCGGCTCAGGTCACGGTCCCGGGTCCTGGGGTCGAGCCCCGCGTCGGGCTCCCTGCTCCGCGGGAACCTGCTTCTCCCTCTGCCTGCTCTTGTGCTCTCGCTCCTTCTCTCCCTCTCAAATGAATTGAAAAAAAAAATCTTTTAAAAGAATTTAAGAATGTTTTCTCTTTGAATGATACTTAAGAGAACAAAACAGCAAGCCAGAAACTGGGAGGCAACGTTCATAGTACATATATCTGACAAAAGATCTGGATCTAGAATATATAAAGACATTTTACAATTCAATAAGACCAATTTTTAAAAAAAAGATGCAAAAGATTTGGACAGCTATTTTATAAGAGATGTAAAAATGGCCAGGATGCACACAAAAAGATGCTCAGTAAGTATCATTAGTCAGCAGGGCCATGCAAATAATAACCCGAATAACATAATGTTGTTATACACCCACAGCAATGGCTGTATGAGGTCATCTTATTTGGGTTAATTTTAGCTAGAATTTTAAAATTCTATTTAAGGGGCACCTGGGTGGCTCAGTCTGCCTTCGGCTCAGGTCATGATCTCAGGGTCCTGGAATCGAGTCCCGCATGGGGCTCCCGGCTCGGTGGGGACTCTGCTTCTCCCTCTGCCCTCCCCCTGCTTGTGTGTGTGCGCACGCGCTCTCTCTCTCTGTGTCAAATAAATAAAATCTTAACAAAACGAACATAAAATTCTATTAAAATGAGAAAGAGCGACACCATCAGATGTTGGGGAAACCACGAGCAGCTGGGACTCAGGCCTTGCAGGGCGGAGGCAGGGGAACGCGCACGGCGGAAACCACCATCAGCTTACCATACGTCAGAGACACTCCGCCTCCGGATCGAGCAGCTCCGTGTCTACGCACGTACCCAAGAGAAATAACAATACGTGTCCACGTCAAGGCTCCAACAAAATTTCTTACAGTTTGTTATGATAGGCCCAAAGGCGAAACACCCCAAATACCCATCTCTTGATGACTAAACATGAAATGCAACCAGAGGAACACAGCTTAGCAAATACGCACTTACACAGTCACACGCATGAGTCTTCGAGACATGGTCTGTCCCGAGCAGAAGACACCAGACCCAAAGGAGCACACACTATGGGATCTCGTTTTCATGAAATTCCAGAGGAGGTGGAAGGCAGATCATTGGTTGCTTGGGGACAAGGTGGGAAGGACTGTTTGCAGAGGAGCAAGAAGGAACTTGTGGGAGGGAGGGAATAGGTATTTTTCTAAATCTGATGGAGGTGGAGACACAGGAGTGTATGCATTTGTCAAAACTCATGCAATTGGATTTGCTGATATGTAAATTATAACCCAATGAAATTTATTTACGTTGGGGCTCCTGGGTGGAGAAGGAGGATAAAAATAGGCCAGGCCGGGAAACACGTCCATAGGAAAGAGCCGTGGGACCGAACGGAATCACCAAGGGGGTCGAGCAAAAAGCAGGGAGACCCTAGAGGCGCTCCAGCGTGGAATCGGGTGACACAGAGAAGGCACAGCGGGGCGGAAGGGGCACGGGGGGACAGCGTCCTAGCATCCAGGCACAGGAAGCCTTTCCAGGAGATTGTGCCCACAGGGTCACTGATGAGGGCTAGGAGCTGACTGGTTAGCAGCACGGGGGTCAGGGAGGAGCTCCGTAAGAGCGCGGATTGTGGGAGGAAAGCCGTTGGGGGCAATACAGGTCTTTTGCTTTAAGGGGGCGTAACACTGACACCATCCGCGGCCTCCACCTTGGGCTCCCTCCGGTGATAACTAGCAGATAACCAGCCTGTGACCTCACCGCCAGGCCCCACGCTCTGCCCTGCGCAGAGAGCACCTGGAGCGTCCTGGGTCGCCGGCTGCCTGTAAGTTACCCCGGAAGGGACTGAGCCGCAGGCTGGCTGGCTTGTGTTTGGGGACGACAGTGTCTTCCTGCTCTGGAGGGTACGTTACTGACCTCCATCCACCTTGTCACAGTTGGCCAAGTCGGCAGGAGGCCGAAACCAAAGAAGCCTGGATGGGCAAGGGGGCCACGGGGGGAGAGCCCGCTGTTCCTGCGGGGGAGTCCCCTGTCCATGGGGGGAGCCCGCTGTCCGTGGGGGGAGCCCGTTGTCTGTTGGGGGAGGAGCCTGTTGCCTGTGGAATTGGTGGAGTGTACTGTCCGTGGAGGGAGCCTGTTGTCCGTGGAACTGGTGGAGCGTACTGTCCATGGGGGGAGCCCCCTGTCCGTGGAACTGGTGGAGCGTACTGTCCGTGGGGGAGCCTGTTGTCTGTGGGGGGGAGCCTGTTTTCCGTGGAATTGGTGGAGCGTACTGTCTGGCG
>NW_027397159.1:1682359-1721918 GCF_003265705.2 Callorhinus ursinus | reverse complement strand
GGGGGGGGGAGCCCGCTGTCCATGGAATTGGTGGAGCATACTGTCCGTGGGGCGGGGGGAGCCTGCTGTCCGTGGAACTGGTGGAATATACTGTCCGTGGGGAGGAGCCCTTTGTCCATGGGGGGAAGCCTGTCGTCCAATGGGGAGGAGACAGTTTTCCATGAGGGGAGCTTGTCTGTGGGGAAGCCTGTTGTCCACAGAACTGATGGAGCCTACTATGGGGGAGCCCGCTGTCGATGAACTGGGGCAGCTAAGGAGCCACTCTAAGGGCCAAGACACGTGGCAGCTTGGGCATCAGGACACGGGGTACCAGGGCAAGCGTATTATATTACAAGGGTCTGAGATGTCAAATATGGCCCGAGTCACTGCTCATCTTGTGCTGCAGGCGTGGCTGAGCACCCCCGGCTGCAGCTAGTGGCACCGATTGGCAAGGTGCCACTCCAGCCAGGTGCTGGGAGGTTGGGACGAGCACCGGCTCCCCTGTGGCAGGAAAGACCCATCTTCGTCAGCCCCGGGCCAGGCAGTGGCGTGGGACCCTGGCGGTGGCGTGGGACCCTGGTGGCTGTCCTTGCCCCGAGGGCTAACCTTCCCCGGGGGAGGCTGGCCTAACAAATGGAAAGCCTGTGCCATGAGGGAAATAGACGGGTTGAAAAATACGGAGTAACACAGGCTCCTACTGACCATAAAATGGCAGAAAGGGGGCCCTTCGAGGTCTCTGGTACATGGCTGTGGACAGATCTAAATTGGGGGCCCCGAGAGAAAACGTGAACGACCCGGTTCGGTTTTGCTAAGCCTATGGGAGCTATTGCCTAAGCGGAAGCACTTTATTCCCTTGAAGGCTCAAACAAAGCCTGACGCATCGCTGAGTGCCCCCTCCGCTAATGGGGGAACAGCAGGGGTGTACACCTGCCCCTGGGGGCACGGTGGCCCTCCAGCCTGCGCTCCGGGGGCGACTGGGGGGCCCGTGCAGAATGAAGCAATCATTGGTCTCGCACCGACAGACCGACCGGACTGGCCCTGGTAGTGAAGCTGAACACACACTCATCCACGGAAACCTCTTGAAATGTGGGGGAGAAATGGACTATTGACGGTTATGGGTGACAAATCAAGGTTAGACAAATTAGTCTCTATGGGTGGGCAGGCTTCGTCCCCGCTCTTTTCTCGTGTGTATGTCGCCCGTTACTGAGCACACTGTGGGCGTGGATGTTCTTCGGGATCTGGATCTAACCAGGACAGGTGAATTCGGGTTGCAGGACTTGGGAGTTCTCCTTCGCAAGCAGCCACATCGTTACAGGTGTGAAGTCAGGAGGTTGGAGGTCATAGCGGCGAGAGCCTAGGGCAGGGTGAATCTGGAACATTTCTGAGCATCAGCTCCTGCTGAGTACAATACAAACCTTCCCAACCCCAGGGCCGCCTGGGTGGCTCAGGCGTTAAGCGTCTGCCTTCGGCTCAGGTCATGATCCCGGGGTCCTGGGATCGAGCCCCACATCAGGCTCCGTGCTCCGCGGGAAGCCTGCTTCTCCCTCTCCCTCTCCCCCTGCTTGTGTTCCCTCTCTCGTTGTGTCTCTGTCAAATAAATACAATCTTTAAAAAAACAAAAAACAAAAAACCCTTCCCAACGCCTAACATGGTACAGGCGTTACAGGCTTTTGCTGGTTGACCGGAGACCTTTTATTCCCCAGCTAGCGCCAAGATTAGGGCCTGTCGATGCCTTGGTTGAGAAGGGAAGCCAGTGGGGTCAGGGTACTCATCCCCAAGAGGCTTTCTTATGGGTGAACGTGGTAGTTAGACAAGTCCAGGCCCTGGGGTGCTAGCGCCAGACGAGGGCGGGGAGCTCCATGTCGGCTCATGTGCAGGAGGGTGTGGCTGGGGCTGGCGGCAGTGACGCGGCGGGAGACCCATTCCAGTTACATCAGTTCAGTAAGACTGTTTTGGGAACACTGGTTATGTTGCTGAGGCTCTGAGTGGAAGGCTGTGTCTGAGGGCCATGTGTAGGCTGAGGCGACCAGACAACTTTAAAGACGACGGGTGGACTTTATGGACCCAGTGACACCCCTTGGAAAAACCCGGCCTGGTACCTGGCTTCTCGGGTTCCCAGGGGGCCTGACCGGGTGAGTAAGGAAGGTCACTGCGGGGCAGGTACACGAACCTCAGGACATTTGGGGGACCTCAAGAAAGGAAGTAACCCACAGGAGTGTGTGATAGCAAGCATTTGGCTGGGCTCCTAGCCTTTAAAGGCTATTAAGGGCTCACTGCGAAAGTCCTTAGAAGTTTCAGCAAAGCAGACGCACAGGCCTCCACGGGGCTGTGAGGCACGGGACTCCTGCCGGCCTTGCTGTTGGAGGTTGTAAGGCTGCCGGGGCTGCCGGCTCCCCGCGAGAACGGCCAGGAGGATGCCGATGCCCCAGGGCTGGAGCGCGGGCGACACTCCGCCCCGACTTGTCTCCCTCCGGCCTGGGATCTCCCCGCCCGTCACGGTCACTGCTGGGGGCAGCGGTCCAGACTGGTGAGCGCTGTATGGAGCCCTGCACAGCCCCGCCACGAGTCACCCTGCAGAACTCTGGCTCGACGGCTTGGAGCAGCTTGTCTGTGGGTACTGAAGTGTCTTCTCAGGCCGGAGGATGCCTTACGGACCCTCCTCTGCCTTCTACCAGGGGAAAGTTGGAAAGCAGCTGTGGGGGACAAGAGGGGACCCAAAGTCCTGTTTTTTAGGGTGGGAAAGACACAGCCAGGTCTGTAGGCTGCTGGGAATAAGGAAAAGAAAATCGAGTAACATCCCTGAAAAACGGGCTGTCTTGTGCACAGTGGCTGGGGGAGCCTTAGCAGCACAGAGTTCCAGAATCACTAATCCATAGAGGAATGGATGTGGCCTCCTTTGGCCGCTAGGCTGATGTTCTCTTGGGTGCTTGAGAAGTCACGCAGCTGAGCGCAGCGTCCGGACAGGGAGCGTGGCTGGGGCACTGCAGGGTCCGGAGGGGAGCCGCTGAGACCTCTGGGAATGGCGGGGTGCAAAATCGGGATGTGCAGTCTGCGGAGCAGCGTTCAGGGCCCGTGATCACGGTTACAGCAACCGGGAAGCAGGGCTGTGGGGCGCAGGGCACAGACCAGTAGGAAAATGCTGCCCTGCACTGGTGTTTTTGCCCTGTGTTGAAAGCAACCCCACCGCATGATGTGAACAAGCCGGGAGCTGACGTCCCCACCGGGTCTGAGCCCAGGAGTACGAAATGCCTACAAGAGGAGGGGGTGCGGAAATGTGTGGGACACCTGCCCCGCTCCAGACCCTGACAGGAAGTGTCCTGGGAGAAAGCTAAGGCATGTTCAGAAGGCACAGAAACTTGTCAAACAAGGGGCTGGAACATGACCGTGAATTCCAGAGGCTCCCTCTCACCGTGGATGAGAGGGATGGAGTCAGAGAAAGCAATCTCCAGAGGTCCTATCCAAGTCTGAAAGAGGAGGGGGACAGGGGCCCTAAGCTGCCTGCCGGTGCTCCCGGCTGTGTCCAGGGGCAGGTTGGGGGGCGCTGCAGGCTCTGGGTAACCCCGGTGCAGGAGGGGGGTCCCTCTCACCACAAAGCCACAAAGGGGCTCTTCGTGGACACAAACCCTCGAAAATCTTACAATCTCTAGTTGTCACCCTGGACTTTTCAGGAACTGGGCTGGAGAGTACACAACCAGGGCTATAACTAGCCCTTGAAATCTTGTGTCTGGAGGATGATACCACCAATTCTGTGAACTTGAATCAAACCTTAAGATATAGAAACGTAATCTGAAGATTTGTGCCACAGCATCAGGTTGCCTTTGCTGCTGGAAAACAGACTATGTGACACGGAGAACAGAAACTCCAGGAGAATGCTCGGAGCAAGTAGCTGTGTGCTCCAGGAAATGCCACAATCTATGAACTAGAACACGCTCTCGGAGGGGTGAGGGGAGAGCCTGTGTCCACCCCCCAGCCCAGCCCCATCCCCACTGTGCTGAACATCCGCAGAGCCCCCACCAAACCACAGGGTTACCTCAGGGACTTCTGAGGCCGAGGAGTCAGACTGGGAAGGAAGAGCCTTCCGGGGTACAACCAGTGCAGATTTCTGTTTCAGTCCGTTTCTGCTCTGTGGCTTGAAAGCTCTGCAGCAGACTCCCGCACGGGCGCTCTGCTCTCTCTGGGGCCGGATGCAGCCGCCACGGGCATCCAAGAGCTGACCGCCCTGTGCCCTCCGTCTTCTGGGTGTGCCCCCCCCGGACGTTCCTGCAGGGAGCTGTTCCTTCACCCACGCCCCCACGGGCACCCTACCACCTGCACAAGAGCCAGACCCGACCCATCTGGGTATCACATCCAGTTCCAGGGGGTGTAGACCGCCAGGGTGTTCCTTCCAGGGGGTGAGGTGGACACCTAAACCTAGACTCTGTGCCCATCAGTCAAAAACAACGAAGAAGGCAGAACCGAGAGAGCGCCCCCATATCCTCTCGTCAACCAGACTCTAGATGTCTTCTCAGCTGGCATTTGCCCAAATTCCCAGAAAAACCATATGGGACGTGTCTAAGGGAAAGTTCGGCTGGTATCTTCCCGAGAAGTTCTGCTTCTCCATCTGGCACGGGCCCAGAGCTCACGGTTATTACAAAGCAAACGGGGTGATGTTGAACAGATTCAATCCAGGAACCCCGCCTCAGAGGGAAGGAGCAAGTCAATCCATAACCCTTTTGGCTGAAACTAATTTGAGCAGGTTTTCTGTTCCTCACAGCCAAGTCTTTGACTTGAGTGAGGGTCTCTTGACTACTGCAACTTTTCCAGATTGCATTTACCAATTCTTCATGGTTTTGAAGACATTAAAACCTTTACACTTTAAGAGATAGTTAAAACCTGCTAGGAATGGCACTTCAAGGACTTAAAAGCTCCTGACTAGCTCTACAAATCTATACCTACAAAATGGCCCAAGCCCACCATTCACGGCTATGGTAGACTTCCTCATACCCCTTCTCAGCAGGACAGCCTCGAGCGACTTCCGTCACGGCATCTGGTCTCTGGCACTCTTCTGAAACCTCCCATTTCCTGTTCCTTTTCTTCTCGAGTTTACAGCCCAAGTAGGTTAAGGAACCTGGGCTAATAGCCAACGGCAATGTTAACAACAGTTATTAGCTTGAAGAACTAAAAGGAAAATAAAATGGTTTTCATTCATGTTAATGAGTCTAAGTCCAAAAAGCCTTTATTTGATAAGACCCAGTATAATGATGCTAAGATGAGAGGGGTTTATGTTGGAGCACTAATGTGCACACGCATCACATTTACAAGCAATGCTTAAAGGGGTTCTCAAAGTAGTTTTACTCATTAACTGCCAGCCAGCTCTTTGCAAAATTTCCTGAAAATTCCTACAACTATGTCCACGTGAATAATTGCAATCATCAGCATCCCGACAACTTACAAACTACGGCTCTCCATTCTTGCCCTATGAATGCTGCAGCAGGCAGCTCCGACGCTGAAGTTCAAAAGTAACGCCAATTTAGTTTTTCTAAATGGAACTGTACCCTTCTGACAGAGTACGCCTTCCAGCATTTAAAAAAGTGCATTAAATGCATAAATTACGTTTTCAGTAAAAACAAACTACACTGTTAGTGAATAAGGTGAGAATCCAATTTTATTTTATAACAAGTAGAAGGATGTCCCCATTGCAAACAAAATAAATAGTAATGTTAATATAGACTATTGGCCTCTTTTGTCAAAGAGTCTTAAAATGTTTCTTTGGACAGAAATTTAAAACTTTTCAACCATCTTGTTTTAACCCCCATACCACCTAGCCCCAAAATGAAATAAAAAGTTAGCCTACCTCTCCATAGTCTCCTACCATTCCCATACCTTGTACAGATTATTCAATGGCAGCTTTTTATCTTTAAAATAGATCAGATACCCAAATAAAACCCTACCTTCCAGCTGTAGTGAGCTTCCCACTTTATGCCTTTCTCTCCTTCAAATTAAAAATATTTCAAAAAGAAGATGAATTAATATAGGTTTACAAAGTAGGATTTGCTCACTCCTGAACGTTACTTTCAAGTACATTCTCACTTTTCAAATAGTTTATAATACAAAGTACCTTATCCATTTTTTTCAAAACAATTCTCACAATGTATTTGAAAAGCCAACAAGATGAAATATAAAATTTTAATTTTTACCTACAAGCCAGTCACAGCAGCAATGCTACAAACGAGACTCCAAATCTCCTAATTCCCTTCCCAAGTTTCATTTCTAGAAAGATAAACAGCTAAAAAAAAAAAAAATAAAAGCTTAAAAACCCCCGAAGCTGCAAGGTCAAACAGAAGGAGCGGCTGCACGTCGTCTTGTCCCGCGGGTCAGAGGTAGTAGAGGCGGTTGGACAGGGACAGGTTGGGCTCCCTGTGAATGCTCTGGCCCACGAGGAAAGCCAGCTTGTGGGCGTACTGGCAAGGAGCAGGGACGCGAATGACGCCCTTGAGTGGAAGAAACACAGAGCTGTTACTCTCCTGTCAGTACTCACTAGAAAAGCCTCTGAAAACAGAGCAGCTCCTGCTTCGAAAAGTGAAGCTCACCCGTGTGAGCCCACGCCCCCAGGGAGACACACTTACTGGCCAGTTATAGTAGATGTGACACAGTTTGTACGTGAGCCTCTGTATGTGGTCCGGCTTCAGGCCGCTGCTGTCGTAGATGACGTTATAGTGTGTGGGGGAAACACTGCCACTTCTCACTGCCTGGCTCACGATAAAAAAATCATACCTGGAATTCCAAGAGAAAAGCCACATGGAAGGGAGGCTTACCTGTCTGAAAGCGGAAGTTCACACGGGTCCCGTTTCTTACAGTGAAAAGATCCTGTATTCTAATGGAAGCTAACCTCTTCAGAATGAAATGTGCTTCCTTCAAGTCCAGAACACTTGCTGCTCATGGACAATTCTGGAATGCTTGTGTGACCAAGGTTTCAGAAACCACTACTCCTGAGATTTTAAATGCATGTCACTGATGCCCCAGGGCATTCAATCTGTGCTCGGGCTGCCAATCACAGTGGTGTCCTCGAGCCACGCACGGCTGGCAGCCTGCATCCCGCGGGGCACGCTGGGGTGCACAGAGGTCCTGGAGGGTAGCAGCAGCGGGGAAAATTAGAGCAGCTCTTGTTTCAGGCACTGTCGTTCCCAAATATGCTTTTACCACAGAACCTTCCCCCTCTTGCTGTTCCCACTGTTACTTAACAAAAACGTACTTCATTTTAATCATTAAGGATGCAAAGTAGGTTCTTGGAGGACTTGAGAACCTCCAGGGACAGAAGCAGAACTAGTGCAGGACCCAAAGGGTAAAGCAGACACCAGAACTGCAAACAGAGGAACAGGACATCTGTTTTTCCCACTGTCTGGCTAGCAGACAGTCACCTGACCTAGTAAAGCTATAAGGAAATTACCCGTGCAACTTGCTAGGTTCACTGAAACTAGACAAATCAGAACACCACGGTTGACCTACAACAGATTATTAGTGTTTTAGAAGCAGAAGGGTTTCAGACACACGAAACCACTTGCCCTAAAACCGCAGAGAACTCACAACAGAGTTGGGAGTCTGAGTCTCAGTTCCTGGCTCAGGCACACTGGCGTCCAGAGTGCCGGCAGCTAACGGGACTGCAGCCCTAGAGGGGGGCTTCTCTGGACGCAGGTAGAGCCTCAGCAGCTAAGTTCTAAATAGCATCTGGTAAGAAGTAATGAAATGTTCCCACACTTCATAATTCAACTTGGGTTTTACCCAGTCCGTTTCCATCAGCTGTCTCCAGGTCAATGCTAGCCCCGAGCTGTGGTTAACAGAGCAGGAGGAGTGTTAGTAGGGAGCGCGGTGGGGTCCCTCTGACTGGTTAGAAGGTCCTGCAGGAAAGGAACTCACTACGTTAGTATCTTAGCCTCTCTGTTCTCCCTCAGCTGATTTCCCCCATGAGTAGAATCCTTCCAAAGCCCTGCCATAACTAACACCTGCCTGAGAAAAAGACAGAAATCCCAGATAACGCATCTCAACATGGAAATGTCCATTCCCTGTCGCTGACACAACTGATTCAAGAGAACTAAAAATCTGTACTATCGTTTATGTACATAAAGTTAGTGTAGTGAAGCCTCATTTACCCAAGGTCTGTGCAGGAAGGGCGTTCCACATTAGCAGCTTTGCACCGAGGCCCACACTTTACCCTGATTAAAGCTGCCTTTTTAAAAGCTCCATCACACTGAAAAAGAGGAATGGTCCTAATAGTGCCCTCTCCTGAGGATGGCGTTAACCCGGACTGACCGAGGAGCTGCCACCTGCACGATTTACAGCACCTTAGGCCTCACACCATAAAAGAGTCTGCGAGGAGCCAGCAAGCTTCAGCACCTGACAGCTGCACCCCTGGGTGCTAACAGCATCGCCCTGTGGCCCCCCTGTGCCCGTGGATGTCCTAGCTAGCTGGCTTTCCTATCGCAAAGTGTAGCTCCAAGTTACGTAAAAAGTTTTGTTTACTCAGAAGCCACTTTTCTTATCTGCAATTGTGTTTCAAATGCAACTTTCTGACCTCTGGACAACAACAAAGCATTTCAGATCTAAAAATTTTACTAGGGAACAAGAATCTGAGGATAAGGTTACATGTTAAAAACATACAAAAGCAATCTACAGCAGCAATTCTCACCCTCTGTATGTATAATGAGTGCCACAGACAATAACCCTCTCCCCGCAAAGAACACTGCACAGAAACCGGTTTACCATTTCAGACACGAACAAATCATAGGCTTTAGTAGTATTATGGGATCAAACTAATCGAAGACTTTAGTTATTTATCAGAAAGAGAAGAAAGAATAAATGTGTTGAAGTTGATAAAGCAGAAAACAATCTTCACATAACCGCACAGAACTTACCATTCTGGTCTGGTAACTTCTACATCAATAACCGTCCCAGGAAGTGGGTTCTGAAGTCTTCCTCCAGACTGAGCAAAAAATCTGGCGTTCACTCGTTTCTTCACCACAATTACCGTTAGTCTTGGGCTTAAAGGTGATGATGATGAATGTAATGACACTGAGTCTGTCATGCTTCCAGGCACCCAATCACTCAGACATCCACATTCCCACCCTCCATTTAAACAGAAACCCCTCTCCCTCTCGAGGCGGAGTATCTGTCCAAGTTGTGAAAGGGCACACCACAGCTTGTGAGGACCTAGACAAGGACCAGGAGTCACTGGGGATGGAGTAAAGGACGGCATGTGATGCGGGGTCATGCAAATGTTCCGTCAACAGACAAGCACACTGCTGGCCCAGCACACGGAAACTGTACATTCAGCATGCTTCGAAGCACACAGTTTGGAACACTCCTCAGTGGGCATTTTCTACTAGGTGAAAAATAAGATCTGGAGTCTAAAATTGCTGGTAGGGAAGCTCATTTCAGCAGTGTCCAAGTCTAACCCAGCACTACTGGTTCACGAGGTATCGGGGCTCCCTGTCTCCCTCCCGGGGCCTAGTCCACCCCTCAGCTCACCAACATGCTGGCAAGGGACGCACCCTTTACATCCCCTCTGCACCTCACTGCCCAATGCCACTCTCGGGCTGGTTTCCCTATGCCCAGATGAAGCTCCCCTCCCCCGAGCATCCAGCACTCCACCAGAAGCCATCTGCTGGCCCCTAACATGCCTTCTGGCACTCTGGAGGGCAGCCCTTCAGGTGGCAGCACATGTGGGCTGGAATACGTTTCACACCTTTTCTACCATCTCTGAAAGGTTCATTTCAAATCCTGTTCTTGAACACACAGCCACTCCAGAGTACAGGGACTGGCACACGGAAGGCACTCGGGAACTGTGCTGGTGTAATGTACTGGACATTTGAGAGAGGACCGTTACCAATCCCTCCATTCCTCCTGTGCCCTTTTCCCAACCAGAACATTAGTTCTCACAGAGCAAAAATACACTTGATTCCAAACTGTGGGACACAGAGAGCTTTACACGCAATGGGATCTGGAAAGTCTGGCTTGGGAAGGTCGTTCACAGTAATGCTATGTGGACAAATGGTCAAAAAGAACTTGAAGTGGGAACTTCCATTTAACAATCAATCTCATTTTGCTCCTTCAGGATAGTCAAATAAGCAAATCCAGAAGGGATAAGGGGGGTGATTTTACGTAAACAGAGGGTATTTGTAGAAATATCACCATCTACCCATGGAAGTCTAGTGCTGCCCAGTTACTGTGGCTCTGGATGTAATAAAGCCAGTCTCAAGAACCAAAAGACAAAGTGGATTTGAGTCTTCTGACATCACAAGAAACAACTTACCAAATGTCAGGACAGAAAGGTCATTAAGTATGAAGTGACGTTTCGATTTGTTCTTCTATCAAATATCCTAAATCAGCTAATCCATTATGCTTTTTAATAAAAAGTTAACATCAACATTTCAATTAAAAAACAAATACTGCGGTTCTAAGAGTAATTACAAATATTTACATCCAAACTGCATTTCTTCAAAGTGAGAAATCATTCTTGGATATTATTTTACTTTCTACACAACTTTAAGTTTTTTCTAGACGAGTTATCTACCATTTATTGAGTGCTTACTGGGTACTGTATGAAGTAATGAGTTGTTCTTGCGTATTCCTTTCGACAACCTTGGTTAGTTCCTTCCTCATCTCACAGATGAAGGCAACGCTGGGATGAACCTAGCTCTGCTCCCGGGATGCCCTGCACTCGATCACTAATCTTGGCAGTTACCAAGTACAGCACAATTCACAATGTGAAATCCAATTCCTGGGACAGCTGGTTATGCCTCCATCCAAGCCACCACTTGAAAGCCCTTCCCTGCACCAATTTACCCCATTCCCTCAATGGGAACTGGGCAGGTAGCCCCAGCAGGCACCCTAGGCTCAGGACCGCACACTGAGTGTGAACAGGGGCCCTGTTCAGATACTCACCAGGGCTACCATCTCCTCTGCGAGAGCAGTTCCTGCCCAGGCTTCTGGGAACCAAACCCAAAGAACAACAAAGTAGAGGAGATGCAGGCTCCACCATGGCCACAGGGTGCTTTCCCCATATCCTAAATATTCAGCTCAACACTGGAAGATGAACGGACACTATGACCTCTACTCTTTACTTTTTAAAAAATTTTTATTTAAAGATTTTTATTTATTTGAGAGAGAGACAGTGCACACAAGTGGGGGGGGGAGCAGAGGGAGGGAGCAGCAAGGGAGAGGGAGAAGCAGACTCCCCGCTGAGCAGGGAGCCCGACATGGGGCTCCATCCCAGGACCCTGGGACCATGACCTGAGCTGAAGGCAGACGCTTAACGACTGAGCCACCCAGGCGCCCCTACTCTTCTCGAAAATTTCCTCTCCTCCAGGTGTGAGGAAAAGGCCACTGAGCCTGGACAATGCTGAGGGTGAAAGTGGTAAAAGAAGAGGAGACAAGCAGGCAGCCGCCGCATTGGACGCTCCCTGCCCCTACTGCCAGGCCACAGCCTACAGGGACGGCACTTCCAACTCCGAGAAACACACCCAATAAGGTGTACAAAATTTTAGACACCAAAAGAAAATTAATACCATTATTTTAGTGAGAAAATACAAGCACTAGGATTTTTAAAGATAAAGAGGCCCCTGGGTGGCTCAGTCGTTAAGCGTCTGCCTTCGGCTCAGGTGATGATCTCAGGGTCCTGGGATCGAGCCCCGCATCGGGCTCCCTGCTCTGTGGGAAGGGAAGACTGCTTCTCCCTCTCCCACTCCCCCTGCTTGTGTTCCCTCTCGCGCTGTGTCTGTCAAATAAATAAAAAATTTTAAAGATAGTAAAGAACATTAACTTTCATTTCCAAGACACTAGAAAATGTTTATTAGTATTTTAATCTGAAACACAATTACTTCAAAAGAGATAAAAAAAAAATCCCTGACTTCTTTGAGGACTTACTGGCATAATAAACTCATTTTAAGAAATGTGCAGAATCTCAAAACCAATAAAAAGAGGTCAAACACCTTCACATATAATGGTGAAGCTTGCAAATCTCAGAGACAAAGAGAAAATGCTGAAAGCAGCTCAGGACAGGAAGTCGGTAACCTCCCAGGGTAGAAACATTACACTGGCAGCAGACCTATCCATAGAGACCTGGCAGGCCAGAAAGGACTGGAATGATATATACAGGGTACTAAACGAGAAAAATACGCAGCCAAGAATACTTTATCCAGCAAGGCTGTCATTCAGAATAGAAAGAGAGATAAAGAGCTTCCAGGGCAAACAGAAACTAAAGAATCTGTGATCACTAAACAGCCCTGCAAGAAATATTAAAGACGATCCTTTAAGCAAAGAGAGAGCCCAAAAATAACGAAGACCAGAAAGGAACAGAGACCATACACAAAACCAGGGACTTTACAAGTAATAGCAATGGCACTAAATTCATGTCTTTCAATAGTTACTCTGAATATAAATGGGCTAAATCAATGCCCCAACCAAAAGACACAGGGTTTCAGACTGGATAAAAAAGAAAGACCCATCAATATGCTGTCTGCAAGAGACTCATTTTAGACCCAAAGGCACCTCCAGATTGAAAGTGATGGGGTGGAGAACCAATTACCACATTAATGGACATCAAAAGAAATCTTGGGTAGCAATTCTCATATCAGACAAATTAGATTTTAAACCAAAGATTGTAGTAAAGGATGAAGAGGAACACTATATCATACTTAAAGGGTCTATCCAATAAGAAGATCTAACAATTATAAATACATATGCCCCCAACATGGGAGCAGCCAATTATATAAATCAATTCATAACCAAATGAAAGAAACACATCGACAATAATACAATAATAGGAGGGGACTTTAACACCCCACTCACAGCAATGGACAGATCATCTAAGCAGAAGACCAATAAGGAAACAAGGGCTTTGAATGACACACTGGACCAGATGGACTTCACAGATATATTCAGAGCATCTCATCCTAAAGCAACAGACTACACATTCTTCTCGAATGCACATGAAACATTCTCCAGAGTAGATCACGTACTTGGTCACAAATCAGGTCTCAACTGGTACCAAAACACTGGGGTTATTCCCTGCATATTTTCAGATCACAATACTTTGAAACTGGAACTCAATCACAAGAGGAAATTTGGAAGGAACTCAAATAGTTGAAGTTTGTTAAAGAGCATCCTACTAAAGATGATTGGGTGAACCAGGAAATTAAAGAAGAATTAAAAAGATTCATGGAAACAAATGAGAATGAAAACACAACTGTCCAAAACCTTTGGGATGCAGCAAAGGTGGTCCTAAGAGGGAAGTATATAGCAATACAAGTGTTTCTCAAGAAAATAAAAAAAGTCTCAAATATACAACCTAACCTTACTCCTAAAGGAGCTGGAGAAAGAATAGCAAATAAATCCTAAACCAAGCAGGAGATGAGAAATAATAAAGATTAGAGCAGAAATTCATGAAATAGAAACCAGAAGAACAGTAGAATAGATCAACAAAACGGGGGGTTGGTTCTTTGAAAGAATTAATAAGACTGATTAACCCCTAGCCAGACTTATCAAAAATAAAAGAGAAAGGACCCAAATAAAATCATGAATGAAAGAGATCACAACCAACACCCAAAGAAATAAAATTATAAGAACATATTATGAGCAACTATATGCCAACCAATTAGGCAACCTAGAAGAAATAGATGCATTCCTAGCAACATATAAACTATCAAAACTGAACCAGGAAAAAACAGAAAACCTGAACAGACCTATAACCAGCAAGGAAATTGAATCAGTAATCAAAAATCTCCCAAAAAACAAGACCCCAGGGCCAGATGGCTTCCCAGGGGAATTCTACCAAACATTTAAAGAATTAATACCTGTTCTTCCAAAGCAGTTTCAAAAAAATAGAAATGGAAGGAAAACTTGCAAACTCTATGAGGCTAGGACTACCTTGAGCCCAAAACCAGATAAAGATCCCACCAAAAAGGAGAATTCCAGACCAATATCTCTGATGAACATGGATGCAAAAATTCTCATTAAGATATTAGACAATAGGATCCAACAGGACATTAAAAGAATTATTCACCACGACCAAGTGGGATTTATTCCTGGGCTGCAAGGATGGTTCAACATCCACAAATCAATCAAATACACTACATAAATAAAAGAAAGGACAAGAACCATATGATCCTCTCAATAGATGCAGAAAAAGCATCTGGCAAAGTACAATATTCTTTCTTGATTAAAACTGCACAGTGTAGGGATAGAAGGAACATACCTCGATATCGTAAAAGCCATCTACAAAAAAGCGCACAGCGAGTATCATTCTCAATGGGGAAAAGCAGAGAGCCTTTCCCTTAAAATCAGGAACACCACAAAGATGCCTACTCTCACCACTGTTGTTCAACATAGTACTAGAAGTCCTAGCCTCAGCAATCAAGACAATAAAAAGAAATCAAAGGCATCTGAATGGGCAAAGAAGTCCTCAAACTCTCAGTCTTCACAGATGACATGATACTCTGTGTGGAAAACCCAAAAGACCCCATCCCAAAATTGCTGTAACTCATACAGGAATTCAGCAACAGGATATAAAAATCAATGCACAGAAATCAGTTGCATTTCTATCCACTAACAACGAGACAGAAGAGAAATTAAGGAATTGATCCTGTTTATAACTGCACCAGAAACCATGAAGATACCTAGGAATAAACCAAAGAGGCAAAGGATCTGTATTCAGAAAACTATAGAACACTCATGAAATAAATTGAGGAAGACCCAAAGAAATGGAAAATTGTTCCATGCTCATGGAGTGGAAGAACAAATATTGTGAGATGTCTACGCTACTAGAGCAATCTACACATTCAATGCAATCCCCATCAAAATACCATCCACTTTTTTCAAAGAAATGGAACAAATAATCCTAAAATTTGTATGGAACCAGAAAAGACCCCGAATAGCCAGAGGATGTCGACAAAGAAAAGCAAAGCTGGTGGCACCACAATTCCAGACTTCCAGCTCTATTTCGAAGCTGTCATCATCAAGACAGTATGGTACTGGCACAAAAACAGACACATAGATCAATGGAACAGAATCGAGAGCCCAGAAATGGACCCTCAACTCTATGGTCAACTAATCTTCGACAAAGCAGGAAAGAATGTCCAATGGAAAAAAAAAACAGTCTCTTCAACAAATGGTGTTGGGAAAATTGGACAGCCACATGCAGAAGAATGAAACTGGACCATTTCCTTACACCACACACAAAAATAGACTCCAAATGGATGGAAGACCTCAGTGTGAGACAGGAATCCATCCAAATCCTAGAGAAGAACACAGGCAGCAACCTCTGAGACCTCAGCCACAGCAACTTCTGGCTAGACACGTCTCCAAAGACAAGGGAAACAACAAAGGCAAAAATGAACTACTGGGACCTCATCAAGATAAAAGGCTTTTGCACAGCAAAGGAGTCTACAAAACTAAAAGGCAATTGACAGAATGGGAGAAAATATTTGCAAATGTCTTTTATCAGGTAAAAGGCTAGTATCCAAAATCTATAAAGAACTTATCAAACTCAACACCCAAAGAACAAATAATCCAATCAAGAAATGGGCAGAAGACATGAACAGACATTTTTCCAAAGAAGACATCCAAATGGCCAACAGACACATGAAGAAATGCTCAACATCACTCGGCATCAGGGAAATACAAATCAAAACAATGAGATACCACCTCACACCAGTCAGAATGGCTGAAATTAACAAGTCAGGAAACGACAGATGTTGGCGGGGATGTGGAGAAAGGGGAGCCCTCCTACACTGTTGGTGGGAATGCAAGCTGGTAGAGCCACTCTGGAGAACAGTATGGAGGTTCCTCAAAAAGTTGAAAATAGAGCTACCCTACAACCCAGCAATTGCACGACTGGGTATTTACCCCAAAGAGACAAATGTAGGGACCCGAAGGGGCGCCTGCACCCCAATGTTTACAGCAGCAATGTCCACAACAGTCAAACGGTGGAAAGAGCCCAGATGTCCATCGACAGATGAGTGGATAAAGATGATGTGGTGTGTCTATATATTACACACACACACACACACACACACACACACACACACAATGGAATATCACTCAGCCATCAAAAAATGAAATCTTGCCATTTGCAGAGATGTGAATGGAACTAGAAGGTATTACGCTAAGCAAAATAAGTCAATAAGAGAAAAACAATTATATGATTTCACTCATGGGCATTTGAGAAGCAAAACAGAGGATCATGGGGGGAGGGAGGGAAAAATAAGATGAAAATAAAAAGGGAAACAAACCACAAGAGACTCTCAAGTCTAAGGAACTGAGGGTTGCTGGGGGGGGGATGGGTAACTGGCTGAGATGGGCATTAAGGAGGGCACTGGGTGTTGTATGCAAGTGACGAATCACTAAATCCTACCTCTGAAATGAATAAATACGCTACGTGTTAAGTGAATTTAAATAAATTTTAAGTAAACATTAAGTTTTAATTGACGTATCAATTAAAAATAAAAAGAATGTGTAGAATCAACACCTAGAATCTGGCCACAGAAGACTTGGAAGTGCCCTCCAATTCAGCCAGAAATAAGAAGCAAGATCTTAATGCCTGCCCCACAGGTCAATAAAATCACCCTGAGCCCAAATATAGTCAGTCAACGGGTTCCAAAATCGCTCATTTCTGTAACAATACCAAATGCTGGCTAAAAAGGTCTGACAATAATAACCAGTGTTGCAAAATATGCATGCGCTAGCACACAAACAGGCCTCTCGGATTTCCCGAGTATCCTTAAAAATCAGATTCACACATCTTTATGATGCATTAGTAAGCTCTTGATACCACAGTCCCTGATCTCAGCTTGCTCACAATCTGACAGAGCAGCAAAATGTAACCTACTGGAACGGCAGTCTGGAGTCGGTGTGCGCTGTCACTGCCCCATGGCACGGACAAGGCGGTCTGTAGGAAAGCGGAGGAGAGCCCGGTAGGGGTTTAGGGGCACCAAGCACACCACCCTTGCACGTGCACACCATCCAAGAGGAGAAGTAACAACGTCTCCTAGGAGACTAAACACATGCCAACCATCTTACCTAGATCAAGTACCAGTCCCGTCAAGTTCACAAAGAAATCAAACAGGTATTCATTATACCAAGAAATCAAGAAAGAGTCAATGAAGATGGCCTGGAATTTATTCTAATAACCAATTCTGTGGATGCCTATATACGTACTGGAATTCTCAGACGCCCACACGTCGGGGCTTTAGGTGTGAAAGATGGCAGGCAGAGAGTTGGCAAAAGTGTCTTCATGGGTCTTTCCTCTGCTTGAAGGGAGGGACCCTCTACGTGACCATTCTGCATGTCCAGCCCCTCCCCCTTCCACACCCTCAAGCCTCGCTACACCCCTGAGGTTATTAGGCTCTCACTTACCTTTGCATTTGGGAACACTAATTTCAAAGATAAAAAGGTATACTTTTATAAAGAGAAAATGCTTTACAGTTTGCATGCTTACTTGTAACCTCTACCAACGGATTTCAGGCAATCCAAAAACTGTGGTACTTCGTAGTTAACCAGTGTTTTCAGCTGACCATCTCCTACACCATCCCGATACACGATAATTCGACTAGGCATGTATTCATTGCAGCTATTCCAAGCCCTCAGAGCAGCTGAAAGCAAGCCAGAAAAGTTTTAAATCAATCAACACAGAATAAAAACGGTGTGTTGCTATCAAATTCTGCCCAGAATTTCAACAACATAACTTGAGGATAATTTCTTGAAGACCCCAGTTCAGAGACCAGGATGGAAACACTATAGGAGACTAACCTTGCAAGCAGACTTTGAGCCCATCTACAAGCTCTTGTCCTCGATCTTGAAATACACAGCGAGAGAACCAGCTGTTCAGAGAGACCAGGACGAGGGTGAGAACGGTACTGTCTACAAGTTGTTCCTTCTGAAGCACTTTGCATTTATTTCCTCAGCAGCTTGTAATGTTTAACCCTTCTCAAGATACCTGCTAACATTTCCAAAACTTTTTGAAATCTAAACAGAACAAGACACTCATAACAGCACAAACGAAGCTTTCTTTTATTATAAATCAACACCATAATTCCCTTGCTGAGGAAAAAATAAAATTTAAACCGTAATATCTAGAGACAGATTGTAGGCTTACACCTTAGTACACATAAGGAGCCCACTTCCTGCTCTGCTCTTTAGAAGACCTCTATTACAGATTTCACGCTTGTGAAAGATATAAGACCTAGAGAAACACACCCACTAGCAATATGCACACATCAATATACCTCTAATTTCCATCCCTTCCTATTCTTGAAAATTCTCTTAGTTCTAAGAAGAGCACTGAAAAATAATGCTACATGTTGAAACACAAGTGACTGGGTAAACTGAAGTGGGTTTTCCAAAATAAAGTCAACACAAAAACTTTATAATGTACATTTCAGCAGTCAAAAAAAATTATTAAATAAGTTTCAGGGATGGTTGCATTTAATGAGATACACCCTCCCCCAAACAGAAATAATCATAAAATAGCCTGAAACGCAATCTGACTACTCTAGATTAAGGGCCAATGAACAAAGTCGAAAACAGCAGGGTAGCTAACTTCTTTTACTTCCCTTTCTTACTTACCTAATGTAAGAGAAGTCAACGGGTTGTAAAGAAAGAAGGAACACAAGCCCAAACCTCAAGCCTTGCAGAGCCCCAGAACATCGGCCCTGCACGCACGCCCACCTGCTCCTGCCATGTCTAGCAGTTAGTGCACTGCCACACACCCCTGCACTCACCGGGTCATCCCTTCATTGATACTTGCAACAAATCCTGCAATTGACCTCCGTCCAGCTGTGGTATCGTGGTAACAGTCAATGCCAACTATCATTGCCAGCTTCAGCTTTAACAAAAATACTGTAGTTTTAGATACAACAGAATACCAACAGTATTTAGAAAGTAAATCCATTTTTCTCAAACAATGAAAACTTTTATGTACCAGTTAAATCAAACTTACAGGCATATCAACCCTCCAAAGCTCCCCTCCCATCTTGCAATTCATCTGCAGGGCGATCTTGGTAGCAATGGCCATGACTGTCTGCTGCTTGCCAAGAGTCCGGGCCACCACACACTGACTCGGAGTAGGGCAATCTGTACACAAGTATTTTTTAATAGCGTCGTATTTGTCTTTCCGATTACTTGACAACAGACAAACCACCTGAAACCAAAAGAATGTTCTCATTACAAAGAATCAGGAAGCTGAGGAAGCTCAAGGAAGAGAACGGGAGGCAAGCCTGCCCACTGGGCATAAATGTCAGACACGGTCTCTGCCACAGAGCTGACAAGCAGCACGCTCACTGCTAGGTACTGCCCACTCCACTCACCCAGCGACAGATGCTAATAAAAGGAAGGAAACCATGTGAAGCTGATGACTCAAAACTGAACACCATGAGAATTTAGTTAAATATGCTCTAGTACCAGCTTGGAATAACTTAGAGATAGGGAACAGGGCAAAACTAGTGATAACCTACAGGTGGACAAACAGAAGATCTTCTACCATACTCACAGTTCTCATCTACTGATCTAGGATCATGGCTTTTTCACTTTTAAAGCTCTGGCTTGAGGCCCTGATCACACTGTGAAACTTCCCAGTCCATGGGACAGTTCTGGGGACCAAACAGAGCGCCTCATCTAAACACACTCCTGCCGGACATGGGAAGATGTCAGAGCACAAACTTCCAGGTCTGAACCGAGTAAGCTCTGGGGATCTACTGTACAGCTTGGTGAGCACCGTCAACAATGCTGGGCCATGCACCTGAGAGGGGCTCAAGCTAGATCTGAAATGTTCTGGGAACAAAACAAGTCAACCTGTAATTTACGTGAGCTGACGCAGGAGGGAGCTAGCTGTGATAATCACTGTGCCACACACACAGGCATCAAAGGGTCCCACCGTACACCTTCCACTCCCAGTGTCGTTTGTCCATTACATCTCCAACACTGGAAATCAACCAACCAGTTCCTGCCCAATCCAAGTTTGTGTTTAGAGCGGACTCACTGCTGAGTTCTCCCATTTACACTCCCAGATTCTTCCCTCTTTTCTCTCGCCCCCCAACAAAAATCACTTTGCCGTCCCAGGTGTCTTCATCACTGCAGACAATGTAATACTGCGCTGCCTGTGGCACTGAAGCAGGAGATGAAGGGCTAGAAAGCGAACAGATTAGCTGAAGCCAATTTACTTCCTAGCTTTAAAGCAACATACATGTGTTGTTTATCATTTCATCTGCCTTGGCCACCTCCTTACTTATTCGGTGGTACGCGTGCCGAACAACTACATACTAACTTCTGCTCGTGCGCCTGTTCCCCATGGAATTTCATGGAACTAGAGCCTTGGAATCCAAGTACCTCTCAGATGGCTCTGTGCCCCCAGCCCTCCTTCACCAACCGCAGCCACACGACTGGAGCCAGCATTAACAGCGCCACCTGCCAGAGGTGAGGTCTGTATTTTCTGTGACCGGCTTGTGAACCGAATTACAACTTTTCAAACTCCAATTCTAAGATTGACAAATGCACTTTGTAAAACAAGTCATTCCAGGACAACTGCCTATGTATCAGCTACTTACTATCTGGGTATCTGATGTAACCTTCTGCTGTAAGACTCTCAAATAGGCTTCAGTTCGATCATCCACTTCAATCCTAGAATGGAAACTCATTATCCAACATTCAGAAAAAGTAATGAAAAATGTACCATGCATAAACAATTTCCCATAGATTATCACACATGAAACACCTCTGTATAAAATAGAAAATAAAAACAAGAGTGGCCATGTAGGCAAAAGGTTGCTTCTAACGCAAACAGCAAAATAAATAATCCGAGAAACAGTGCTGCTTGTTTTCCCCCCATTCTCAGTTACTGAAATACGTTTCTACATCAATGACAGGGAAGGGTATCAGATCTTTAAACAATCTAGTTAATGTGGTTAACATTTTTATCACTTTGGCATTCCCACACCCTCCCAATGACTACTAATCAATTTTCAGAGTAGAAATGACTTGATACACTTACATTATTGCCTTTTTCATTTGTATGCCCATGGCTGGTGTAACTTTAAACAGATTCTGTATCAGTGAATTGGCTGCTTCGTAATTTCTTCGAGTATAGATCAACAGCCAGTTGTCTAGCGGCTTAACACTAATTAATGGTGCACCTCTTGTTTCTTTTGACCAATCTGCAAATTGTGGATTGTACTCAAACTAGAAGAAAGTTCAGAGACACCGTGAATTCCGCTGTATGTTCTCAGTGGCGAAGCCAAACAGTGTGTAACAAGTATACCATGGCATTCCGACCCTTAGGGCACTACTCTTCCATCTCGACTCCAGGGACAGACAAAATGCTGCAGCGGGGGACAAAGGTACAGAGTGTGTCCGAGGATGATGGGACCCTGTCACAGCTGGCACACAAGTGCTCCTCACCCCAGGCCCTCCCCTCGGTGCTTCCTGCGCCCTCCTTCATCTTCTAAGACGTGACAAGGACAGGCGTTATACGTCCCTTGTGATAAAGACACAAAACAAACTTACGGCTTGGAAAGTTAGGCAACTTGATGGAGGTGTTGGGTACTGAGAGCAAGCAAGGCAGAAAGCTAACCGGCTCGAAGCACTGTGATGTGGTGCGAGTCCTAAAGCCCCAGGGCTTCTTCCGTGTCCTGCCCACCTCCCCCACACCCGCTGCACAGGGGTGTGTACGCTGACCATTTCTACAGAGTAATAAACACAACTGCTGTTAAGACGTTAAGCTACGTGGTTGTGCTCAGGCTGTTGTTCCTACAACACTTAGAAGGCAAAAGGGCAGTTTTCTATAAACGGGTTTTTAGAGTTCGGGCACTTGCAGTGCTGCCGTCACACAAAAATGTTTTTACAATACTCGCCTCCCTTTTCTGAGGAGAACACATAAAAAGCATCACAATTATTTACGATATAACCCTACAAACAAATAGTCCAAGCAAAAATGAAGCCAAATAAATTGGAAGTTTTCTGATAAAAGATCACTCCAGTGGCAGATGAAATACCGACCGACCACTTACAATTCTTCTATACCTTAAGTAATTCTGCTATGAGAAACAAGCCAGCCTTCAGTGAAGTCTCCCCGGGGACTGTGAGGACCAAGCTACAGGCCCCCCCATGCCCGCCTCCTTGCTCCCAGGAGTTGACAGAGTGGCGGGGGGAGGAGAGGAGAGGTGGTTAGGAACGCAGACTGCCACGTAATGGGGTTTTCCTGCTAAATTTACTGTGAACCAGACCCAAATCTGATGGGACTGACAACTGAAGAACTGCCTTACTGTTTTTCCACCTTGGTGAATCTTTTCTGCTTGCAAAATTCTTCCTGAGAAGGACAGTAAGTTGGAGTCAAAGGTCAAACCCCAGTCTCGAAGCTCCCTCTGAACATTATCATCTCTGTAAATTTAACATATTTATGTACCACTCAACGTAAGCAAACACAGCAAAAAGACACACGCAAACAGAGATCCACGCCACCCTATGATACGTTTCCCTGTTTCTCTCAGGACTGAAATCCCAGAGAAAATGCCAGGAAGAGAGACGGGCTCTCCATTTCTCCCTCGTGTCCCTGTGTCTCTTCAGGATAGACTTTAACTTACAATTCTGATGCCCAAACTACCTCCCCTTCAAAGTAAACCCCTCGATATTAGAGAAAATAAATTTGTCCAAAATATTTCACCTTCTGCTTTATTGCCTTTTGCTAATAGAACTAGAAAAGGCCATGGGCTACAGAGTTTAACTTAATATTCCCTGACAAAGAGCAGGCTCACCTAGAAACAAAAAGAACCCACTCCAAATACTGCAAATACAAAAAGAAAACAAAATAACTTTCTCTCACTCCCCCAACCCACAGAAAATAATACAAAACTGGATCCATGCCCCAGTGGGATGCAGAGGACTTACTTATGAATATAATCAATGAGTCTTCCCACTTCACGCTGCCTTTGTTCTGGAGTCAGTCTTGTATGAACAGCTAAGTCTTTCATCACATTAAAATCATTACGCATCTTATCAGTTAGACCTTCAAATAAAACGTTGAAAGCTGTATCACTAGACAAACAAGGATCACGTCTCAATATTTGGAGTGCAAACTGGTGAAGAGGGAGGGAAAGTGCAAGGAGAGAAAACAGCAGGAAGGGCTTTTCCGGGGGGGGGGGGGCTCCTAGGAGAGACGGGGAAGGCAGCCCCACCACAGCGGTACCTGTAAGATAGCACAGTTCTGGAATGAGCATCGCAGGTCCCGGCATGGTGCCACCAGGGCCTCGCCTTCTCTTTGGTTGACTGACCAGAACAGGTTGCTTCAAGTCGGTGATTTCTTGGTTGTATTGCTAGTTAAGAAAAGAAGGTATCGCTGTTCGTGTAAATGTCTTTAGTAATAGATCAGTGGACCAAGAAAAAGGGATTTTTTTTTTTTAATTGAGAATTGATGCCAACAGCAATGCTGGTATCAGTATCCAAGTAAAGCTTCAAAAGTGCATCTTCAATCCTACTAGAATAGCTTGATTTATAGGTGTTACTGAGTACCTCATCTTTCTTCCCCAAAACTTAAAAGAGTCTCACTGTCCTTGACCATCTAAATTCTGAGTTTAAGTCACAGTTCACTTAGTGATTTTTTTGGTTTAGAAACAGAAGCCTGTGTATCTCTGGGTCCTTAACGACAGAATTCCTCCAAAACTACTAGTATTACAGTGAGAAGTGGTGTAGGAAACAAGCCCTGATACAATACATGAGGTGAAGGAAGAGGTTTGCAATGCCAGAGAACATTTTTAATTACGAAAAGTTTTTACAGAAGGCAGAAGGTGAATTTCAATTCAGTAGTCTTTTTATTTAAGAGATTTGACAAACCAGAAGGGACTCTGGACTCCGGGAAACAAACTGAGGGTTACAGAAGGGAGGGGTGGGGGATGGGGGCAGCTGGGTGATGGGCGTTAAAGATGATGTGATGAGCACTGGGTATTATATGCAACTAATGAATCACTGAACACTACATCAAAAACTAAACTAATGATGTGCTATATGCATATATGATATAGGATAAAAAAAAAAAAAAACCCAAAACCCAACAACAAAGAGATTTATTTGAGAGCGAGCGAGCGTGAGAGGGAGGACGGTCAGAGGGAGACGCAGACTCCCAGCTGAGCGGGCAGCCCGACATGGGGCTCGATCCCAGGACCCTGAGATCATGACCTGAGATGCTCAACTGACTGAGCCACCCAGGCACCCCTCAATTCAATAGTCTTAAGATTCCCCACACTCAGTCACTAAGGTAAGTTTTCACAACTGGTAAAAAACCAAAAAACAAAAACTGCTGATTTTGGTGAGTTCACATATGCGTAAGATGGCTTGTGGGCCTCAGGCCTCCAGCCCTGGAACCAGGACAGGCTTCCTTGTGTCATCTCCACCAGTTTCTGGCCCCATGTTCTCGAGACCCTCTTTCCCAGCATCTCCTGTACGCTCTCTTTTCACTTTCCCAGCATCTCCTGTACACTCTCTCTTCATTTTCAGAGGAGAGAGGGCACATCTGCATTCAGCACACAAGGGCTGAGCACCGTGATGGCCGTTCACCGGCAGAGGAAGAAGTACTTCCTGTCCTTATTCCCACCCTATGCCAAGGTCCAGGCCACCTACCCTCAGGAACTAAGAGACCGTGAATTCTAGTCTGTTCTGACTTTGTCCTATACTGAACTCTTTACCAACCATTCAGGGGAAAAAGCTTATTTTCCTATTTTGGGTAAGGAAATTTCAAGAACCCTCTTATCTGAAAGCTGCTCTGTGTGCCCACACTACTTTTTCATCACACCATCTTCTTTATCGGGGTCCACCCACTGAATGCCCCCTCCCTTGCACGTCACTTACTGGGTGCACACGCGAGCAGGAGTGTGGGAGCGGAGTCAGATGCATTCCTACGTCCGCCCTATCTCACCAATGGGCCTTCAGTGCGTGGTTCCTTGTTATACAACTCAGGGACCCCTTCCTACATTCTTAGGGCCCAAACAAAAGCCTGTCAGTTCTTTTAACATCTTCCCCTACATCTAAAAACCTAGTACTTTCACTTGCACTTAACAATACTGTCAAACCTTTTCTTTTAAAAACTGACCATGATCCTCCCTTTCAAAGGCCCTTCTCTCTCCCACTCTGAGTGCTTCTTAAATATGATTTTTAACGTAGAACATCCAAGCCATCACTTACCAGGAAAACTGCATCTCTACTAGGAAGTCCCAAGAAAGCTGTGATTCTTTGAAACATTTCAACCTCACCCCATCCTGACTGATTCTATCTACTAAAGATGCCCAGTCAGCCCTGGCTGTGAGAGAAGTCTTCCAGCAACAATCATCTGGGCTGAGACTAAGCCTAAGAACACGAGTCAGGTGTGCACAGTGTCCCAGGCAGCAGGAGCCTGGGGTCAGAGGAGATGGCCAGGGCGAGCAAGGAGGCAGGCGAGCACCGGCGCGCAGACAGGGGCTACGTCACTCAGGGTCTCACTGGACACACACCAGTGCACGTCTGTATTGTGTGTAGAAGAAAAACATCAGAACTGTAGGAGTTTGAAAGTGGATCAGAAAGCAGGAGAAATGCAAACTGAGACCAGCTGAATGGGCACGGGGTCCGCACAGCAGAGGGTGGCCACTCAGAGGAGGAGGGGGATGGAGGCATTTCAGACGGCAGGGCCGCCGGCATCGCTGCAGGCGAGAAGAGGCATGCAGGTCTGACTTTCACTGCCTGTCATGCACGTGTTCACGCACTCAGACACCTGAGAGCCTTCCAAGGCACTAGGGGGACAGAAACCACAAAACCCCTGACCTTGTGGAAGTTACAGCTCTGCGCTGATCAAGAGCACTGCACACGGGCCAGGTCAGCGGCCAGAACTCGTAAAGCGTTGGTCACATGGAAGGGGGCTTTGAGATGTGCAATTACTGAGAACAAGCGAGCTCAGACATGTCTGGGCTAGAGCTAGAAACCTGAGAACCGTGAACATAGCACAGACGAGCCTGGAGATCACCTAACAAGTTAGTATGGAGTACCTGGGGGTGTTCCAGGCAGAACCTTGAGGTGTGTCAACCAGCAGAAGGCCACTTAGGAGTAAGCTGGCATGTAAGACTCACTGCTTGTCAGAGAAGGAGAACCTCCCCTGGCCTGGCTTCAGGTGGAAGCCAAACTTTCCACGGGTGTCTCCTTTGCAATTGCTGTTGATATATACTGATTCTTCCTGTCCCGACAGTAATTAGGAAACTACAGAAAAATGCTCATTTCTCACAGTAACTCTCACACCCAGAAGGAATCTAGGTTAAACATGGCTGGGGTCCTCAAGGAGTTAAAAGGGTGAAAATAGTGGTAGGGAAATCAGACTGAGATGGCCCCTGGCCTGTTTTCACTTTCCCCAAAAGAAGAGCAGCTCTTAATGTGGCTTCTCAGAGAGTCATTTCCCTCCAGAGTGCCATCGGACCTTTCCGTTCATAGCAGAGCAGCTGAAGCTCAGGCAATAGTACACAGTACAAACACATTTCAAGGCCACCAGTCTGATGTGTAATTCTCACATAAGACACAAATCTATAACAGCTTCTTTATCCAGCTTTTTAAAAATAGGAAACGTACTTAAAGTGGGGAAAAAATGAGATAAATCTTAGCACTTAAAAGACAAGCATTAAGATTTTAACTGATTCATGTTTTAGAAATACTCCTTCTGCACTTGTAACCGAGAATATCAAATGGAATGCAACTTCCTAAGGACACGGGGCCAGATCTGCTTATCCCTGAACAACAACGTTAGTGTGTGTTCTGATGTAAACACTGTACTTTCTTCTAGTTGGCAGTAGGTCTTTCTCGCTATTTACCTCTGCTGTTTTTTCAAGGATTACCACACCAACAGCTAGAATCATCTGTATGAAACTAGGATTAGGAAATCACACAATAAACTGATCTAGCCTATATGAAACAAGGTGAATTTGTCCATATGTAAAACAAAAGTTGAATTAACCCACACACTAACAATGAAGCAGCAGAAAGAGAGATCAAGGACTCCATCCCATTTACTATTGCACCAAAACCCGTAAGATGCCTAGGAATAAACCTAACCAAAGGGGTAAAAGATCTATACTCTGAAAAGTATAGAAACTCATGAAAGAAACTGAGGAAGACACAAAGAAATGGAAAATTGTTCCATGCTCATGGAGTGGAAGAACAAATATTGTTAAAATGTCCATATTACCCAGAGCAATCTATACATTCTATACATTCCTATCAAAATACCATTAATATTTTAAACAGAGCTGGAACAAATAATCCTAAAATTTGTATGGAACCAGAAAAGACCATGAAGAGCCAGGGGGATGTTGAAAAAGAAAACCAAAACTGGTGGCATCACAATGCTGGACTTCCAGCTCTATTACAAAGCTCTGATCATCAACAGTATGGTACTGGCACAAAAACAGACACACAGATCAATGGAACAGAATAGAGAGCCCAGAAATGGACCCTCAACTCTTAGGTCAACTCATATTCAACAAAGCAGGAAAGAATAGCTGATGGAAAAAGGGACAGTCTCTTCAATAAATGGTGTTGGGGAAAATTGGACAGCCACATGCAGAAGAATGAAACTGGACCATTTCCTTACACCACACACAAAAATAGACTCAAAATGGATGGAAGATCTCAATGTGAGATAGGAATCCATCAAAATCCTTGAGAACAGAGACAGCAACTTCTGGCTAGACACGTCTCCAAAGACAAGGGAAACAACAAAGGCAAAAATGAACTACTGGGACTTCATCAAGATAAAAAGCTTTTGCACAGCAAAGGAAACAGTCCACAAAACCAAAAGACAACCGACAGAATGGGAGAAGATATTGGCAAATGTCTTATCAGGTAAAGGGCTAGTATCCAAAATCTATAAAGAACTTCCTAAACTCAACACCCAAAGAACAAATAATCCAATCAAGAAATGGGCAGAAGACATGAACAGACTTTTTTTTTCCAAAGAAGACATCCAAATGGCCAAGAGACACATGAAGGAGTGCTCAACATCGCTCGGCATCAGGGAAATCCAAATCAAAACCTCCATGAGATACCACCTCACACCCGTCCGAATGGCTAAAATTAACAAGTCAGGAAACGACAGATGTTGGCGGGGATGCGGAGAAAGGGGAACCCTCCTACACTGTTGGTGGGAATGCAAGCTGGTGCAGCCACTCTGGAAAACAGTATGGAGGTTCCTCAAACAGTTGAAAATAGAGCTACCATACGATCCAGCAATTGCACTACTGGGTATTTACCCCAAAGATACAAATGTAGGGACCCGAAGGGGCACGTGCACCCCAATGTTTATAGCAGCAATGTCCACAATAGCCAAACTGTGGAAAGAGCCCAGATGTCCATCGACAGATGAATGGATAAAGAAGAAGTGGTATATATACACAATGGAATATTATGCAGCCATCAAAAGGAATGAGATCTTGCCATTTGCAACGACGTGGATGGAACTGGAGGGTATTATGCTTAAGTGAAATAAGTCAGTCAGAGAAAGACAAATACCATATGGTTTCACTCATGTGAAACTTAAGAAACAAAACAGATGAACATAGAAGACAGGAAGGAAAACTTTAAAATAAGATGAAATCAGAGAGGAAGACAAACCATAAGAGGCTCTCTTAACTACAGGAAACCAACTGAAGGTTGTTAGAAGGGAGGCAGGTGGGGAGATGGGTAATTAGGTGAGGGGCATTAAGGAGGGCATGTGATGTAATGAGCACTGGGTGTTATACGCAACTGATCAATCACTAAATTCTACCCTCGAAACTAGTAATACAGTATATGTTACCTAAATTGAATTTAAATTAAAAAAACAGAGTTGGCCCATATGCAAATTTAGCCGATCTGATGCTGAGGATGTAGAGTCATCTTTAACCCCCATCCCTGGGTGAAGTTAAAGAAGCAGCGTTCATTGCAGAATATGGGTCAGCACAGTAAATTTGCATTGTTCATTACCAATCACCGTGTTTGTCCTCCACAAGCTTAAAATCAAATACAAGCTTTCACTGTACTGGGAAAAAGGAAACAGGACCAAGCACTTCTCGTGTGATAATGAGCTAAACTATGCTATGACTGCCTTAATAAATGCATTTATATACAGTTTTCAAAGCAAGCTGTTCCTTGTGTACAAGAAAACCCTACTGAAAATAGTTCACATTCTTCCTAAGGCCTAAGTACTTCACACGAAAAAGATAAAGTCAACATGACATTCTTACCTTCCTGTAGTACTCTAAGAAACTGACTTCAGAACCATCTGCTTTCTTAAAGGTACTCTTTGGATTCTGGTCCCAGTCAATATCGTCTACTCTGTAGGTCTTATTGTTGTATCTGTGGAATGGTTGAGACTTCTTAGGATTTGATTAGAATGGTAGAAAGGGAAGTGAGGAGAGACTAGAGGGAGATAGTACGTAGTCTCTACAAAATAAACTTCCAGATCCCTTAGTAACGTATGACGTCACGGGAAAAGAAAGGGAAGACTTCTTAAAGACCATGCTAGATGGGTGGGGGAGTGAATAAAGAACTACTAGAAAATAAAACAAAGACTAAAAAGGATAGAAGTCATTAGATCTTTGTCCTTTTCAAAGGAGCGTTCTCCCCGACAACCTGCGTCTTGAGAAAGGTCACAAACACCCCTTCCCCGTTTTCATGCTGTTCCCACTCCACCACCGTAAACCCTACTTTCTAACAGGATGGAAAGCTACAGGATCTTAAGACTTGCAAAATGATTATTCCGTATTTTAAAAAGCAGTCTTACTTGGTAAGAACAATTAAACCTATTAGTTCTTTAGAAACTTGCTCTTGAAATTTATGTTCTTCAGTTTGATGATATAAGTTGAACATGAAATCTAACACGGTTTCACTGCGAAGGACTTTATGACTGACGTCAGTGCAAAGCATGATGTTGTTCTCGTATTGAAGAATAGAGGTGGTGAAGCCAGGCCAGATCACCAACCTGTCAAACAGAATGAGCGCTATGAAGTGACCCCTATGAAGGACGCTAACAGGTGCTGTGTATATCAAGTTGTGTTATTCTCCTTTATTAACTAGGTCTAAAGTACAGAAGTTTTCGGGTTGAGTAAATTTAGTTATTTCTAGGTTTTACATGGGTCCAAATAAAGACCCCTCTTTTTAACATCCTCAACAATGAACATCATTTTATAGTATAATAATTTAAGTTCCACTTTGAATACACTAAATTTATTAAACGATTTTTTATGTTGGTAAGACTTGAAAAAGTTGCCAGTCTAACTGAAAGCATCTGTAGTTAGTATAATAAACCTAAACTGTGTGTGTTGCACTTGGGAACTTCTGAAACAATCCTCATTAGCTCATAAATTTTGTTCCCCAAGAGCAAATACAAACTTAGTGTTGGACAACTCTTCACGCTTCCCTAGTGACAGATGAATAGCATGTGATTTTTTTTTTTAAATCCAAGTATTCTAGGATGTCTCCTTTAAGTTAAATGTTTACTTAACATGATGGGTACCATTAATAGCCACAGTAATAAATCTGATTACTTCAAATTAGAGCATCGCTCAAAGTCTGTGATTAATGCCGAAGGAACAGAAAGCTTCCATTTCATACAAACCTATGATTTGGAATATCGATTGGGTCACTTGGGTTATAGTAATTCCGTCCAATTTGCTGTAAATTCATGATCTTCAAGAGCCTAGAAATTGAAAGGTCAGAAGAGAGGAGTAAAATACTGGTAAGTATCTCTAATGCACAGGGACTCACCACACCGGTCTTTCAACTCTTCTCTAGGTTTTCAATTTTTCTTAGTAAAATGTTAAAAAAACACTAACATACCTCCTGAAGATAATATTATAGAACTGCAAACAAGTTGGTGATGTAGGTGGGAGTTCATTTGTTAAGGTGATTGTTATCCTCACATGCTCTCCATTTCGGGTCTGACTAAACACTTCAGTAACCTGAGCCAGAGCAGTGGAAAACCAAACTTTTAATTGTTAAAAGAAACTAATAATCCCAATTACATAACTCCTGCTAGTAAGGCAACAATGGAAAGTATGGAAAAGTTTTAAATTAAAAAAAGAATGACTATGAGAAGAGTGTTTACGGGCCCATGTTATAATCGTCGTCAGGTTATTCAGGTAGATTTGAAATGAAACAATACCAAAGTCCCCTCTGGGTTCATTATACACACTATAAGACAGAAAACCACTGGAGTTTCTCTAAAAGCTATGCTACATTGTGGCAGTTCTGCTTTGAAGTGGAAATCCTTCATCACCCTCTCCCCAACCCAACATTTTAGAATAACCTTGTGCTGTAGTCTTTTAGGTAAAAATAGTATTGTTCCATCAAAAGCATGACACCTTCCAATTAAATCTTCATGTTGAAAAAGAAGAGCTGAGCGGAGTCTTCTGGCTTCCATCAGCGGGTTATAGTCAATGTGATACTGATATAAGGCCCACTGGGGACGGGACGTCAATCGAAAATGGTTAGTGCTCAGCCTTACTATAATACCTGAAGAACCTGTAAAAGCGAGTCATGTTTCATTAACACAATAACGAGTTTATTCTTCCCTGAAATCTTTCCTACCATGACAAGGCAGACACAGTTCTGTAAGCAAAAGGCTAAGAATAGTATACGACACTGAAGTTCTCGGATATGACTTTGAGGATGACTATCCTCTCCAGGTAAGTTGCTACAAGCATACGTTTAGGAATAAAGCCTCCTTAGACCAAGTAATTTACAACTAGAACCAACCAAATCTCTCTATGGCAAAAAGTTTTAAAAGAAATGTTACGTAACACTTAGTAAAACACTTCAGTGCAGCTGAAGACACTGATGACCTATTTCATCAGAGCCGAGAGAGAGAGGGAAATGGAAAGGCCATGTAGGATCCTGACCAAACGTGCCTTTTCTTCCTACTGTTGCATCATACCAGTAAATATGTAAAATAAAGGGCTTCAATTCAGTGTCCTGTGTACTGGAATAGTAATCCCAGGAAACTGCATTCTTGATAATTAACCCACCTGTTTTTGATTCTTTAACATGGTCCAGGTTCTGTCTTGTATTGACACCAAGATCATGAAAGTCTCTACGACGACCTCCTCTCTCTGCTAACGATAACTCCTGAAATCCAGCAGATATCTGGCGCTCTTAAAAAAAAAATGATATCCTATGTCACATGAAACATGAAATAAAGAATAATGAAATTAATTCCCAAAGTACTACATGAAACCTGAAAGCTACAGAGGTGCTACAGATAACATACAGGAGTTCCATCAGAACGTTTTACGTATCTGCTAGCCAAACAGAGTACCTTAGCTATGACTTCTATAAAGCCTCCTTGCCATTGCCCCAGCCAAACTCAGCTGCTCCCCTGTAAGACATATATCCCTGTAAAAAACTAAGACAATTGGGCCTGTGATTCAAAAACTCAGGAGCACGCTTGTTGACTGGGAAATTATTCTGTACTGTAAGTTCTGATAACAGCCTAAGACCCTAAATAGCAGTATTTTTCAGGGTTTTATGATGCACTTATAGCTGTAGCAATTGGTGGTTCATAGGTTTTAATGTGTAAATGTCTAGAGTGTCATTTCCTCACTAATTCCCTTAAGAAGAGATGGGATCGTCCTGTGCGTACCCCATGTGTATGGCCACCATACACATGGCCTAGTGGGATAGGTTAGCTAGCAGTTCATGTGGTTTCAAAAGCTGGTTATAATTTCCAAAATTATTAAATCCTTCAATTTGTACAACATATGAAGTCTCTCCTATCAACAGTACGATGTGGGCCAAAGAATGAATGTGGGCTTTGTCGTCTGGTGTTACAATTGTAGCTTTCAGTTAACAGGGACCATACCTCAAGTACCAGAGACTTTAGTGGACTTCCCAATCTCTCAGTCTTTTTAAAAATTAGTTTTTAGAGTCATGTACCCAATGGACTAGAATTCCACCTTCCCTGCAGGTAAGGACGGCCTAAGAGATTTACCAGAAGTTACTGGATCACCCTCTGGGAAAGTGCCTTGAGAGGGAGTCAGTAGCCAGTGTTTATAACCTCTGGACCCCTTGCTCCCCCAGTCTTGCCTAGAATCTGGATGTGATCACCAAACCTAAGTCTTAATGACAGAAGTCGGGACAAAAAAACAAAACAACTGAAAAGCCCAGTTTTCTTCTAACCACAAATGCCAGGACTAGCCCCGAATTGCCAACTTCTGGACTTCTTCGTTAGAGAAGGAACCGTGGCTTGAACAATATTGGTTCCTGATATATTCTGGAAGCAAGTTATTCTAACATGAGCTTCACCTTCCTTACCTGAAAAATTGAACTTCACGGGCATGTAAGTTTTACATGAAAATGTAATTTATAAAGCCCTTTAAAGGTGTTGCTAACTATGTTGGTTCTTGTACCTCTGGATATTCAGAGGCTCTACTTAAAAGTCCTTTAAATATAGAACTGTTCTGTTTCCCTTGAATTTTTTATCCCAGAGACTTTCAATTTAAAGTAGCCTTGGCCTTGGGTGATTAACTATACTAACACAAGTCAGGCATACTGAATCCAAGCTGGTAACAATAACAGGTCAAAGAGGCTTTTTTCCTGAAAAATTTGGATTTATCTTAAAATTCAGTTCTGGATATAAAAACCTAAGTTTCTGAATATAAACAATGATGAAGTCTGTTTCCCTCTCTACATACAGCACAACTTTTATGTTTAGCCAAAGTTTGCATGTCAATCTGTGAAGAGGACAGGTTTCAGAATGAATAAAATTGAAAAACTTGTTAATTATAAGGATACTTCACTTTATTGTGCTTCACAGACACTGCAGTTTTTACAACTGAAGATCTGTGGCAACCCTGTGGTAAACAAGTCTACTAGTGCCATTTTTCCAACATTTGCTTATTTCATTTGTGTCACATTTTGGTAATTCTCACACCATTTCAAACTTTCTCATCATTATATTTGTTATAGTTATCTGTGATCAGTAAATACAACTTGCTGAAAACTCAAGTAACGGTTAGCATTTCTTAGCAGTATGTACATCGTTTAGACATAACGTTACTGCACACTTTAATAGACTATGGTATGGTGTCAACTTTTATATACCCTGGGAAACTAAACAATTCATTTGACTCGCTTTCTGATATTTGCTTTATTGCAGTGGTTTGGAACCAACCTGCAGTATCTCCCAGGTGTGTCTAGAATTTCCCTTCCCATGTAGCTGCTGGAGTGATTAAAAACACGAATCAGATGTTGCTACTGCTGTTTACAAGCCCTCCACGTATCCATGCCCCACTTAAAGAATGAAAATCACGGTCCTAAGCAAGGTCTCATTTACAATAAATCAAACTTGTCAATTTCTAAAACTTAGTAGATACTTGGAACATTTATGACAAATACTTCTCAAGATATAATCCTTACAAGAGCAGTGAAAAGTTGTGAAATAGGGCCTTGCATTTGTTATTCTAAGCATTATTTATTCCTTATAGTGACTGTTACGTATAAAGTTAGATGCTAGCTTTTTAAAGATGGGAGTTTAGAGTTTCACAGAAACCCAGGTATTAAGAGAAACTGCGTAAAATCCTATACATTTAAAGAGACGAATGCCCATGATTGAATTCTCATCAGACATCTTGAAAAATAACACATCTTGTTTCAAAAAAAAAAGTAACAAATAATTGGATACATAAACGAAAGACCCTCTAGTCCTCTAATTGACTCTTCAAAGCAGCACTAGTAACTGTTTTTCCACAAAATTGTCTATACAAAAACATATACAATCACGTGCATTCATTAAAGGTACAAAGATAATGCTGTTTTACCACTTGGTTCGGTATGATGGAGTGCCGGTGGTGCGGGGTGCTCTACGGATACAGGACAGCAGTTGTGATTCTTACTGCTCAGGTGTTTGCAGGGTGGGGCACAGAGCAGAACAGCACCCTCCCACAGTCTGACAGCTGCATTCCCATGAGGGGACCTGCTAGTGAATGGCACCATCGCGGCTGCTACATGGGACAAGATGCCATCCAAAAGCTGGTACACCTCTACAAGCCCACAGGGAGCAGCATCAGTTTTCCAACCGTCAGCGTTTGTAAAATGGCAAAAAAATAAAATGGTCAGAACAAACAGCAACAGCCTTCATCTCCCTTGTCCACTCTCCCCCCGGCTGCTGGACATGGTGGGTGGGTTTCCCAAGAGCACTCTGTGTGCAGAGAGACTGGCCCGCTGTCATTTCAGGAAGTGCCCAGGGTGCCCAGCAGTGGTCACAGCACAGCTTACTCCGCCCTAAGATCTTAGATTCATCCTCTACTGTTCACGGACGTCACCGGCTGTGAGGAAATACTTGAGGAGGTGGGAATGTAGCGCAAGGGGTAAAGCAGCTCTGTCTCCTCGCTATCTGGTCGCCTCCACACTAGGTTCCCACGCCCATCCCAGCTGGAAAGCCATGTCCTTACATTAATTCCCTGCTTGCATAGGGGTGTTTCCTGTATCAAAACCAAACGTAACTGTAGAAAAATCTTACATCAAGCATCCAGATATTTCGTGTTTAAAGCAAAGTACGGAAAAAACACAAGTTTTGGAATCAGAACTAGTGTTCTGACCTCACCAGCGGTCCTAATTTTGGCCTCGGTTTTTGTACCCAAGAAACAGGGCGAATGAGTACAACACACAGGAAACCAAAGTTACAAATGTTAAAGACAGTCCAGCTTCTGATGAAATCACTAAAGATACCAAAACAATGTTCTCAGATGACTAATGAATAAGCACATGTATGCTTAGTTTAGAACTTAATCGCTCTCTAAGAGCGAATACAGGGCCCTGGCAAGGATGTGCTTTTTCACTTCCAAGGAGAAATGAAATCCTGTGGCACTTTCCTTAAGTACAGGCGGCGCACCCGAGAGGGGGCCTGTTCTTCCTGAAGGACTGCCAGGACCCCTTATGACGACTCTCGACACTGGCTACCGTCTCCCATCTACTACTGCACTCGCACATGACGTCTTTTTACTCCCCCTTCACCTTGGGACTTGGCTGTTGCTCCTACTGCTCCTCTCTGTCGTCCACGGCCAACTAATTCCCCTTCTGCTGCCGGCTGCTGAGGCCTGGGCTGGACATAGCCAGGCTGCTGACTCTACGGCGACATGCAAACAAACAGCATGCTTTTCATGTCAAAAGGTCACAGGTCAGAGGAAACAGTCTTCAACAAGTCTAAGACGTTCAAACAGAACTGACCTATGTTGGTAACCGAGGATCGTATTCCCATAAAGAAGTTTCTTCAAGAAGGGTCACTAACTGGGGGATGGGCATGAAGGAGGGCATGTGATGTGATGAGCACTGGGTGTGACACACAACTGATCAATCACTGAACTCTACCTCTGAAACTAATTCTACGCTATATGTTAATTGAATGTCAGTAAAATTAAAAAAAAAAAAGAACAGTCACTAACTAAAGAACCAGCTCTTCGGATGCTCAGGAAATAAAACATGATCATCCTTGTTCAGCTCCTATGTCCTTCACAGGACAGTTTTTTTAAACTTATCTTCAACAGCCTAAGCTGATAAAAATGTAGCAGGTTTTTGTTTTTCGAGTGCACGTTGTGTAGGTGAAAGGCAGAGCACTTACCGCACTGGCCCCCACATGCTGCACCGTCTCCTGCCCACGGGCCCGTCCTCTGGCTCTTGCTCTGGCTCGCCCAGTCATTTTTTTTCCTCGAGGGGAAACAATTGTAAAGACAACACTCAATATACACAACTACGTTTGATGGTTTCTACAATGTTCCCTTTAGATGTACTGAAGATTCCACAGTAAGCTCCTGAATCAGCACCTATTTTTCTAACCTCTGCCAAGAGTTGAAGGCAATGTCCCTACCTTCAACAAACACAAGTCCTCACTGTGGACTGGGCAGTGTGCTGGGTGGCAGGGCTAAAGTGCAAGACTTGTTTTAATACAGACTTTCATTTTTTGTCGAATTACTATCTCAACCAGACTTTGGGGAAACTGTTAAGAGACGTCGGAGGGCCGGTGACTAGCTCTTTCACATGTGGGTATGCATCTATGAAACTGGGCCCGTGTTGCTAGTCTGAGGTCAGGCCCATTTCCCTAACTCTTCCACGTGCCCACCGCATCTTCCTGAGTGCTCCCACAGCGCCACGTGCAGCTTACACACACCCAAACCTCTATCTTCTACAGCACATCATTTATGTCCCACAATTTCATTCTTGGTGAGCGGCACGACCATCCGCTGTGCCTCTAAAGAAAAAGGACAGAGTCCTTGCTCTCCCAAAGCCGCCTCTGTTGCTCATACTCCTCCGGACCCAACAGCGCTCTCCATCTCAACCCCACAGTATAAGTGGCTGGAAGCCAGGGCCCACGTTAGGATCAGAGATATCACCATGCATAAAGTGGATGCACCCCGCCATGCCCACCACAGAGCAGAAAGCCTTATCATCAGGTCACGCAGGGTGGAGACCTCAGAGCTAGTCTGCCCGAACCTGACTCCTTCATAGCAGGGACATAACCTGAGATTCACGTCTTTGTGAAACGGAGTTTTAATAACCTACCACACAGGTCCAGCATGTGGTTCAAGTAAGAACACACATGAAGGGCTTATAAAGTGCTTGGTGCACAGTGAGCATTCAACACATCTTAGCCCTAGTGGGAAAGGCGATAAAATTGTAACTACAAGTTTTTAAAAGTTTAATGATGGAAATAAGCAGAATGTTCTTATAGAAAAGCAAGCAGGAACTAATCTACCTACTGAAGTCGGCCTCCTGTGAAGCCACCACTTAAACAGAGATGCAAGAGATCAGGAAGCGGCAGGCGCATGGTACCAGGCTTCCAGAAAAGAGCGAAGGGTGGAGAGTGTGGCTTGCCTGTGGAGCTGAAAGATGCCCTGCGTGGCTGCAGCGTACTAAGGAAGGAGAGCTGGTGCATCAGAATGTTCAGGGCCTTGCAGCCAACAGGAGGGAGCTCGGATTCCACCTTCAATGCGATGAGAGACCACTGAAGGTTCTAAATACTGAGGCAGCCTGCGACATCATTTACATTTAAGATCACCCCACTTTAAGTCAGGTTTTCATCTTTTTTCAGTTTTCACAGCGTCTAAAATTCTTTGTTCGATGAGGACCTTCCTAGAGACAAATCTAATGACATTCTCCAATAGTGAAAGACCTCGTTCACTTCCTGTTATGTTCTACAGCATTAGAAGGAAACGTGTGGACTCACCAAATCATAAAACCCTTCACAATCTGACTCTGACTCAGCAATTCCCAGAGTAGGTTACAGAATACGATCTGCTAAAGTGCCAGCATATTAGAACTAATTTTTAATGCCATTTTAAAGTTGTGTGCATTTATACCGCCGTATTAGGACGACAGCCACACACACCTAGCCTGCACACGGGACCTGCTGGCGTACATGCTCGGGTCTCTTCCCGATGGTGCGCAGAATGAGACTTTTCTTCCGCATATGGGCCACAGAAGTTCAAGACTCACCTCGCACCATGGGGCAGCCTTTGCTAACGTGCCCCCTCTCTTTCACCTGCATTACAGCAGCTCCCCCACTGCACGGCGGTCCCCTTCCTCCGCCCGCACACCTGCACACTAGGCTGCTAGTCGGAGTTTGGTCCTGTCACCCAGCCCGGCACTGGGCAGCCTCGCAGTAATGGTAAGTTTGGGCTGTTTTCTAAAGCAGGAATAGGCTGAACTGCCACCTCCAGTATCTTTACAGTGCAGTTCTCAAAACATGACTTCTCTCTACTAACACCTGGGACTTGTTGGAAACACCAATTAGACAGAGGGGGGCCCCACTCCCGACCTAGCGAGTCCACAGTTCATCTCAGCAGGCCTCCAGGTGATTCTCCCATCACCCAAGACACCCAGGTAACCACACACGGGAGGGGTATGCAGGCCCTGAGTGCAGGGCTGTCCAGTACGGCTGTGGTTCCCAGCTGCGTCCTTCCAACCTCGGGATGTCCCCGGATGGACGACAAATTACACGGTCACCTTAAGTGAGACTCAGCGGTGGTGCTTACCATCATCCTAGCTACAGACGACACCCGATCACACTGCTGTCCACCCAGGGAGCCATGCCGCCCCAGCACCTGCCCCCGCAGCCCGGAGGCCACAGGGCAACCAGGCAGGCTCACAGCCCCCCCACCTGGACAGTGCCCCTCTCCTGACCCTGGGCAGTGTCGGGGAATGCCCTCTGACCCACGCCGTGCCACCCCAACCCAGGCAGTGCCCACGAGTGCCCCGACCCTTAGCAGTGTCCAGGAATGGCCTCACCCCCAACCCAGTGCTCCCCAAACCGGGTAAGGCCCCCCAACCCTTGTTCTGCCCAGGAGTGACCCCTTCGACCAAGACAGTGCCCCCCAACCCCGAGCAGCATCCAGGACTGCCCCCCGACTGACAGTAACCCCCAAGCCCCAGCAACGTCCCAGAGCGCCCCCCGACCCCGGCGGCGCCCCCCGACCTTGAAGGCCCCCCCGACCTTGGAGGCGCCCCCCGACCTTGGAGCGGCCCCCCCCCGACCTTGGAGGCCCCCCCCCGACCCCGGCGGCGCCCCCCGACCTTGGAGGCGCCCCCCCCA
>NW_027397159.1:1655344-1682230 GCF_003265705.2 Callorhinus ursinus | reverse complement strand
CCCCCCGACCTTGGAGGCGCCCCCCCGACCTTGGAGGCCCCCCCCGACCCCGGCGGCGCCCCCCACCGCAGGGCTGCTCCCTCACAGCCCGCGACGCCCCTCCAACGGCACGCGGCCCCCAGGCCTGCGCACGCCGGTCCCCCAGGCGCCCCGCCTCACCAGGCCCACAGCGGCAGCCGCAGGGAAGCCCACGCACCCGGCCGCCGCACCCCCGAAGCCCCGAGCACCCCGCCGCCGCCGCCACCTAACGGCCGCCGCGCCGCCCACCGTTACGCACACGCAGGATCCCTCCGCGCCGGGACTTCGCGCCGCTCGCCGTCACTCACCGGCGGCCGCGGCGCCCTCCCGCTCGTGGGCGGTGGCGGGCGCCGGCGGAAGGAGCATGGCGTTCCTTTCCTAGGCGGAAGGACACCTGCGCCTGGCGGCGAACGCGTGCGCACGTGGCCCCCGGCTAACGGCGCGGCGAGGACGTGCGCGCGCTGCGCCCTGATTGGCTGGCAGGCGAATGGCGGTTTGGGGGCGGGGCGGGGGCGGGGCGGGGCGGGGCCAGGCGAGCCCCGCCCACGCCCCGCCCAGGCCGCGCGCAGTGTCGTGAGGCAGGCGCTGGCCTGGTTCCCAGCTCGCGAGCCGCGCCGTGCAAGGTGTAGGGCCTGCGTCAGTCGTGAGAGTGGGACCAGGTGCAGAACAGCGGACTGAACCTTGGGTGGCCCCTTCGAATTAAAAGCTATTTAGCTCATCAAACAGAGAAATGAGATTGGAATTTTGCCCCCAAGTAAATAAAGTGCATTCCAGAGCCGGAGTGGCGGGGGGCTGTGCACTTGCCCGTTTCAGTGTGCACGTGCCCTCTGGCGTGCGGAGTGCATGCGCGTGGACGTGCAGGGCAGCGGCCGTCAGCCTTACCTGCATCATCACCTGGGGGGCTGGTTAAAGCAGGGACGGCTCCGCCCCCTCCCCTAGGGATTCTGATTCGGCAGGTTCAGTTGGCCGGTCGGCTAATCACCGTCTCCTGACAGTTTGCTGGTGATGCTGCCCCAGCTGCTCCCGGGTCCACCTTGATACGAGGGAACTAGATGCCTTCAATAGGAATTTGTTTCGTCGTTGGGCAAACCCGACACAATTAAAACTATTGTAAACATCGTAAAATAGGACGACAGTTATTCATCAGGCTGGGAAATGGGGCTCCTTATGTAGCTAGTTACGTCCAGTGATAATTCAATAGTTTCTTAAGGATGGAGTGCAGGGGGTTAGTGGCGATACAGTTATATAGAGGGGGTTGTCTTAAAGCCGCATTTAAACCGAGACATCATATTTTATTAATACTGAAGCGTGTATTCAGGGGGCTTGGGGTTGGACGGGGCGCAAGGTTTCCCAAGCCATCTCCCCAAGTCTGCGGTCTCCTCGGGGGGTCGAAGGGAACAGGCTGGGTTTCAGGGTTTACCGCACTCACTTGATTGTAAAATCCCAGAAGGGGGATCTTCTGAAAAACACATTCCCAGGTAATCCTGATTCAAGAGGTTTGGGATAAGAGCAAAGAATTTTAAGAAGAGTCACCAGGTGCTTTTTATGCCTAGAGAATTTTGAGAAATTTGACAAGATCTGTGGTCTTGACATCAGACACGCTTAAAGAAAGGATTTATGTGAAAGGGGAGACACCCAATTAGGTTTTTTGGGGAGTGGGGATGGCTTCACTTTTTTAAAAAATGCACCATTTGGAATGATAACAATACAAACCTTCGCTTTTCTAGGAGGGATTTAAGATGTTGGTGAGAAAGATGTTCTGTGATCTTGCCAGCAGATGGAGCAACAAAACAAGAAATAAGTCTTCAGCTTCAACTGGGTGCAGGGGAGAGAAATACCAGGAATGCACTTTACAGGGAAGAGGTAACCCGTTTGCCTGTTTCTCTTCTCCGTGTGCCTAAACTCCTTGGAACCGCTAAAGGCACACCATCCCTGGAGCATCTGGGTGGGTGCATTGTCTGAAATGGGTGGTTTCTAAAGACATAGGAAGTTGTGATACAGCAAGACGGAGGCAAACCCCTCGTTCTTCTGATGGTGCAAATAGTACACCTCATAAAGCTCACCAAAAATTTCAAAAGAAAAGCTGCAGAGACGAATTGGGGAAACTTTTTTTTTAAAGTTTCTATATCGACAGCATGACATAGTGGTGCCAGTTACTGGATACAACTATGCGCCTAGTGCTGGAAACCGAAAAGTGCATGGATGTCGATTCTCCTTCCAGGAGCTTGGTCAAGAGTGGGGGGGGGGGAGGGGGGAGGTGGGCATCCACCACCGAGAGGGAGCAGAGCACGATAGGGGACCTGGGTGCTGGGAGGGAGGTCACTTGGCAGAATGCTGCTGCAGTCTGAAAGGGTGAACGGGATTTGCAGGGAACCCTGTGGTCCAAGCAGGCGGGGGTGTTCAGGAAACGGCCGGCGGTTTGGTACAGGTGCAGAGGAGGGTCAGGTGACGACATTGGAGGGGCAGACCAGGTTCTAGAAGTTGAATGACAATAAACGCTGAATATCCAAGCTGTTGAATACACCCTGCTAGGTGCTGTGAATAAGACACACTCTCTGTCCTCCTGATGATGCCAAGCCCCGGGGCCCCCAGGGGGAATGTGTGTCACAGTGAGGCCAGTCGCGGAACTAGGGGAGAGGCAGGGACTGTGGCAACAGGCCCGTAAACACCATACCTGAACTGGTCAGAGACTTCCGGGTCCTAGCCAGACCTTACCAAGAGGGAACGAGGGCTCAGATTTGCTGGCTCTCATGTTATTTTATCATTGCTGTTTGCTTTGATTCCTTGAGGGGAGTTCATGTAGCATAAAATGAACCATTTTACAGTGAACAGTTGAGTGGTACTTAGTACATCCACAGTGTTGTGCAAACACCACTTCTCTCTAGCTCCAGAACATTTCCATCAGCCCAGCCCCCACTCCTATTAAGCTGTCATTCCCGGCTCCCTCCCCCCTGCCAGCCCCAGGACACCGCAAATCTTCTTTCCGTCTCTATGGATTTATCTACTTTATTCATGCCACATGAACACACTCATACAATATGTGGTCCTTTGTGGCTTTCTGGCTTCTTTCACTGAGTATCATGTTTTCAAGGTTGGTCCTTGAACGCTGCAGCATGGATCAGTCCTTCATTCCTTTTTATGGCTGAATAATATGCCCCTGTGTGGATAGACTGCATCTGTTTATCCATTTACCCGTTGAAGGATGGGTCTAATGTCTTTAAAGGGAGGCAGGGATCCTGGACACCTGTGGACTCATGGTCAGCCCGTGGCCGCTGCATTTGTGGCCACATCACGTCCTCATGTCCAAATCCAGTGGACACCTTTTGACCCACCTGTCTTCTCTGTACCACTGAGAATGATGCTTGCTCCTTTTACCCCAACAAGAGTGCATCCCACCTTCCATGACCGGGGTGTTCGTCCTCTGGCTCTGGCTTGTCCTCCTGCGTACGATTCATAGGTGTGCCTTTTTCTGCCCATATCCTAAATGTCCATGACAGCAGTTTCAAAGTGTGGTCCCCGGTCCAGCAGCATCCATGTCGCCTAGAATCGACAGGCAATTCTTGGGTCCTACCCCAGGACTGTTGTTGACTCGGGACCTCAGAGGGAAGGCCAGAAACCTGTGTCTAAGCAGCCTGCTGGTTGGTTCTGATTCACCAGGTAGTGTGAGATCCCTGGAGTTTACCCACTGAGCAAGGGGCTGAGCTTAGCACCCACTCAGTCTTGGGGTGGCCCACTTCTTGCCACGACCTGAGACGGCCTCTTTAGCGCAACAGCCCTGACGTCTGTGCGTAGCTCCTGAGCCCCATTCCGGTATGTTCTAGTAGGGCTTCCCCTGTCCTCAGTTGCTTTGCCAGTAGTCTCGTAAGCAGAAGGTACAAGACAGCGGTGGGAAGTTTGGGAAGAGCTTCTACTTGTAGCGAGCTTTTTCTAAAAGTAAGAGAAGAAATTAAGCTTCAGTGATATTTGAGGTTTAGGTGTCACTGGTGCCCTCCCGTGGCTCCTGTGTCTGTCAGTGAGGTGTCCGAGGGCAGGGCTCAACCGCCGTCCCGTGTCCTGCCTGTCGTCAGAGCACTGGGACCTCTTGCGGTTTGCGTGTGGTCTGCAGGCAGTGGCTCGGATTATGGAATCCAACTCCCTCTGAAGCAACCGTTTCAAAATGGAGAAGCTTCTGGAACAGATTCCTGCAACGGAACCATGGTGGAAAAACAACGAAAAATGCAAACAGAACCGAACAGCAAGACAGCGTTAAAACCGATACTTACGCTTATGGTATAAGCTTTGTGTGGTCCTACATGCTGAATCCCTTCCGCGGTAAGGAAGATCCTTTCTCAAATAAGAATTTTGTCTTTCAAGTTTTCATTTTAAAGATGAAATTTGATAAAATAACTTTTAATTTATAATAAATATAGGAATATATAATAATATATAAATATAATTAATATGGATCATAAAAATATATAAGGAATTAAAAAATAAAAGAATCTATAGGGGCGTCTGGGTGGCTCAGTTGTTAAGCGTCTGCCTTCAGCTCAGGTCATGGTCCCAGGGTCCTGGGATCGAGCCCCGCGTCGGGCTCCCTGCTCCGCGGGAAGCCTGCTTCTCCCTCTCCCACTTGCCCTGCTTGTGTTCCCTCTCTCGCTGTGTCTCTCTCTGTCAAATAAATAAATAAATAGTTTTAAAAATCTATAAATAATAAAATATATGAAATAATTTTATAAAATAAAATAAGTAATAATTTTATTAAATAAAATAAAAATAATTTTATAATAAATTTTATAAAATTTCATTTCGAATATGAAATTTTTACTTGAGATCTTTATTTTGGAGCCTCTTTATCATGTGCATAACGGGGCACAGTATCTTATAAATATATATCACGGTATATTATAAATAAGCATAAATGTCTTGGATGCACATGTTCCAAACACTTACTGTGACGGCACATGCTGGACCTTGGCTGCAGTCCGCCTTCGGCCACAAGCACAGCCTGCCCTCTGCGGCCGGTCCAGCCCTGTGTCCAGGGCACTCCCACAGCTTGGCTCAGACGGCGCCCCTCCAGGAAGTTTTCCTTCCGAGGTTTTCCTCTCTTGGCGGGCCCTCCTCTCTGGGCCTGTGCCTCATGTCCTGTGTGTGTCCTAGGAGCGCCCGTGCACGCTCTTTGGAAGTGAGCCCTTCCCCACCGGTTCCTTGGTGTTCAGGAAGCTCCCTGAGGACAGGACCCCGTCTCCCGCAGCTGGGCGTGCGACTCGGGAAACGCTGCTGAACAAATGAGTAGAGCTGCCCGTGTTCAGCTTTACGTAAAGCCGGAGTGTTGTGAGCCCACGGCCCTTTCTACTAGCACGTGCCTCCCCACTGTCAGACGAGGGTGAGGGTTCCTGCCGTGGACCTGCTGGTGTCTCCTTCCCCTTCAAGTCCTGCATCCTGTGCTCCGAACTTTTTTTTCTTTTGCTAATAGCTGCAGGTGTTTTTGGGTTTTCCTGTGTTGTTTCGTTTTGCAGTTGCAATAGTGACCAGCTGTGTTTCTCCCAAATTAAGTGGCACATGATTTCCTGGTGCCTGAGTACCCACAGCCATTTCCAACCTTCCCTGCTGTCATAATTCAGCATTTTGGTGGGTGTTGACCCCCTCCCCCAAATGACTCAGGGTTCATTGTAAATTAGTCTGAACTCTTAGCGATGGCCCCCAAACCTTTGCCAGAGAGTGCTTCATTTCAGACCCTGGCATGTGAGATAATTCTGGCTGAAGACACACGAGAGGATGTTGGCCGGGGTCAGCGAAAAAAAAAAAAAAGAAAAAGTAAAAAGAAAAAAGAGGGCTTAACAAAGAGGTGGTGCTTCCTGCCTCTGGACTTTGAAGTAGATGAGGTCCAGAGCTGCTGTCGCCGTCCTGTGACTATGAGCAGAACCACTCAATATTGTCTTCACGGATTAACCCAGTTGAATCCGGGCTGTCTGTAATTGCAGCCCATGACACCCTAAGCAAAGAAGTAGCTCTTCCCACCCCTGTGTGGGGGGCAGCACCTCCACAGGAACTCGGGAAATGAGAATTCCTGGCTCCAAGGCTGAGCAATGAGCCCACAGAATTGAACTCAGACTGTACACGGCAAGAATCTTGAGTTTTAGAAGTCTCTCTGGCTGATTCTGCATCAATAGATCAAGATCAAACTCTGAGAAACACTGATAAGTTATGTTTCAAAGTCAGTCTTGAAGCAGAAATTAAATTTAGAATTTAGTCGAGGGCACGAGTTTTAACAAATATGCAGCCGATCTTGGGTAACTCTTTTGAGGTAAACAAGTATCCTAAGTGTTCTTGTTGTATTCTTCCAGGATTCATTAATATCTCTTCAGAACAAAGTTATTTTTTAGGTTGGTAAAAATTGTCACAAAGTTTCAGCATCTTTAGCACATGGAGGAGATACAGGAGACAGGACTTTGAAAAATATCTTTTGGAAATAGGTTTATAGTTTGCAATGACAATAATGCTATCACGTATAATTAAATTTATTGTTAGAAATTTCAATTTCTCCTTGTATTTAATGACATAGTCTGGATTTCTAAATAGTGTAAGATCCATCTCTTTCAGAAACCGTTGAGCTTATCAACTGACCATCAGCAGAGGTAGAAATACTTTGGGTGGGCCATTATGGAGCAACCCAATCTGTATTATTAATTGTTCACATCTTTAAAATTTCCTCCAGTGTTACCTCAATTCTTTACATTCAAAGAGCAAAAATGAAACGCTTGCAATGTTGTTTGCTTCAAAATTATAATAACATGTGGGGCTCTGTGACATGGAAATGCACACGATAAGGAATTTTTTTCTCCGTTGATCAGAAAGATGATAGCAAATCATACTGAAAAGATAACTTTGAGACAATACGTGTCATACGGTGAGCAGAGCTTGGACTTTAGCAGTAGACAGATCTCGGATTGAATGTACGAGATCAGTAATTCTCAACTTTTGGAAATGTGGAAGCTGTGGGCCTGGATTTAGAAACACACATGACTGTGCATGCAACTTTCCGTACATTGTTAGAATGTTCTGGAACCTAGTGACTTCCTGGTGCTAGACCCTGGCTGTGGACTAGACTGGCCACACTGGGTATTTTGGTAGCCTAAGCACCCAGCCTAAACCTGCGACACAGTTAGCATTTGTATTTCCAGGAGAGGGTGGGGAGGCACAGAGTGGCCGGAGCCTGGGGCACTTGCTGGAAGCTCGTCTGCAAGGCAAGCACACTGCATACTTATTTAGACTGTCTTAAGGGGGCTGATGGCTTACAGATATTTATGGTTAGAGTCCCTGAAGCCACCACCACTTGCTGCCACTGTGCCTCACAAAAATAGTGGTTCAGTGACTGTCTATTGAATGAGTAAATGAGGGAACACACAAGTATGGGTGGGTGATCCTGAGCAAGCCACAGCTCCCGACACCCAGTGTCTCACAGTTACAATGGAATCAGTAATCCCGACCTCACAGGAGCGTTGTGAGCATCAGACAAGATAATACCCATAAAATGCCTAAACTATTCCCACCATATAGTAGGTGCACAATAAATCTTAGTGTCGTGCCAAGACGGGCGAGCTGCAAACCTGAGTTATGGGAAGAGTAAGTTACAGTGACTTTGGTTTTATGTACTTTAATGAACAGAAAACCTTATTCATTTAGTAAGTGGTGATGCATGGGGAAATTTTGCTATGTTGAGTTGAGAATCAGGGCTAATGCAACCTTAATTGGGTTGAAATTTATCTTTGTACTGCAAGGAGGGCTTTAGCTACTGATCAGTTGTGCCAACACAACTGCAGAGACAGGTCTAACCTATTTACGAGAGAAAACCATTCTCAAACAAATGGCCTGTTGCATTGCATATGACCTGCTAATAGTACATAACCTTTATTTCTGTTTGCAAACTCACCATTACCTTGTTGCCATGGGCATTTAAAATTAATCAAATTGCTTTTTTAAAAAAGCATTCCAAAATTCTTCACACATACCCCCCCCCCCAATCAAACCAGTTGCTTTTCTGGTTAATTCTGATTAGTAACATGTTACATTTTCTTAAATAGTCAACACAAATAATAAAATTATTGAAAGTTTTGGAAATAGAGGGAAAAGCTCAACTATCATCTCAGGAAACCAATAATACCTTTAACAGTTTCAAGTCTTCTCCTGCAGGCTTTCCCCTACATTTTTATATATTTCCAGTCGTAGCTTAGGCATCCAATTTAAACCCTACCTTTCCTCTTATTATGTGATAATTATGTTACATATATTTCAAATTACCATTTTAATGACTTAGGCTATTAAGTGGATTTATCGTAAGTTGAAAATTGTCTCTTTTTGATTGGATTTTTTTATTGATTCTTAATTCTCAACATTATAAACAGTGCTCTACCCCACATGTAGCTTTTTCTCTCCTTTGGAAATATCTTTAGGATGAATTCCCTAAAGCATGATATTATCTCCCAGGGAAATGTTCATTTTTATGGCCCTTTGTATATTATAAAATTGCTTTTCAAAAAGCCTCGATTGGGCTACTTCCCATTGCCACGAGCTACATAGATGTAAGTATTACTGCCGCCCTCTCCAGTGTTGGGTATTATCATTTAGCAAAAGTCTAGGCTCTACATTCAGAAACTATAAAATCACATGGATGGGCATAGAATCAGATCTGAACAAATGGAAGGCCATACCCAGTCCTTGGAATGGGAAGACAACAATTTAAAATGTCATTTCTTCTAAATTAATGTATAAATTAAAAGCTATTCCAATAAAACCTTGTCTCGGGGAGAGTTTAAAAATTGTCCTAATATTTATAAGGGAGAATGGAATAGTTATCATAAAAAAGGAAAATGCAAGCCAGTAGCCTTTTTTTTTTTAACCAAGCATGAAGACTTGATTCAAAACAATATGGTATTGACATCAGAATAGATAAATAGACCAGTGAAGAATAATAGGGAGATAAGAGAGAGACCCCAGTATAAATGGGAATTTGGTATAGCAAAGGCGATTTTTTTTCAATTCAGTGGGGAGAAAAGATAGATTTGAAATAAGTGGGTGGCACAACCAATGTAGTATCTAGAGGAAAATCACGCAGCATTTCCAACCTAAACTAGACACAACACAAAATAAAATTCTTAATGGGATACAGATGTACATGCACAAAGTAGACAGTACAAACATTCAAGAACAGTTGGGAGACAGTAACTTCTAGCCTGGAATTGAAGAGATCTTTATAACTTTAGAAAACCCAGAAACTATAAGAGAAAGATGAAAAGATTTAAGAATCTAAAAATTTTGTATGGCAAAGGGTACCATAAATAAAGCACATGAACAAAGAATATTTTGGAGCAATTACCTGCAATACCAATGACAGATAAGGGGTTCATATCCATAATATATGAATAGCTCCTATAATCCAGTAGAATATGAATAGGTATTTCAGAAAGGAGCATTACAAAATGGCCACAAGATGCTAAGTCTCTCAAGTAGTAAAATGCAAGAGACCGTAATATCAGGGATTAAAAAACAAAGATACCCATGGGGCAGAAAGAGGCTGCAGGTCAAAGACTGCTAACCAGAATAACACCAGACCATTTAATACCAACACGGAAAGCTACATACTGCGTCGTGCTCCTTCGTGGATGCACTGAAAACATGATGCCGAATGAAAGAAGCCAGACCCTGAGGACCTCATACGCTATGACTCCGTTCACACGAAATGTCCTGAACAGGCAAATCTACAGAGACAGAAATTAGATTGGCATGGTTGAGGTGTGATGGGGAGTGACTACTGGTGTGTACAGCGTTCCTTCTGTGGTGGGGGGGGGTTGAGGAAAATGTTCTAAAATCATGATGAGGATTGTGCAACCCTGCGAATGTACTAAAACTCACTGAACTGCACACTTCAAAGGGATGCAAAATGAGATCTCAATAAAGTCCTTATGGAGATAAAAGGAGACGATATAAAGAAATGCTTAGCACAGAGGCTGTGTTAAACTCTCACTGAAGGACAGCCCCGACCGTCAATGATACCACCCCGCCCCCAGTAAGCTCCAGGGAAAGTCCCAATGTGATTGGCCATGTGAGGAACTTCCATGTTAACTTGGGACAAATTGCCATCTTTATAAAGATTCATTCTTGTATCCGAAAGAAAGGCAGGCCACTCCAACTGGACTATTACTTTAGCTCATGTGCGTCATACACGTTTGGGACACACCACCGCTCACCTGCACTTCCTGCAGCTTGGTCAGCCATAAACCGCGTCTCCACGTCCAACATCGCCGTGATCATCATACACAGCTTCTGTGGAACGTTTGCGGTGCGTCGGACACAATCATTCATTCAGCCCTCACAGCACTCCTGAAGCAAGCCCTGCTGTTATCCCTGCTTTACCGATGGAGAAACAGGCGGGAGCGGTCAGGAATTGGTTGGAGGACATGTTTTAGCCATTGGAGATTGTGGGTCCAGGTCTCTCTGAGCCTGAAGTGCATGCTCTTAAGTGCTCAGCGGTTCATCCTCTTAAGTGCAAAGAGCCTGCATGGATGCTCGTATGTATCCAGTTATATAAATACACATATATTTCAATGCTCAGCAAAGGAAGACCTTACAACCATGTCGATCCAGTTCTCGATGTATAGCTGGTGGACATATTCTCCATGAGTTTATTAATACAAGGAAATGATACTGTTAGATTTATTTAAAGTGATGTGCTCATATGCTCCTTGCCCTCCCAACACAAATGGCTAGATTTGGGGTTTGGTACAGTTATTTTTATTTTTTAGGGGGTAGGGGCAGAGGGAGAGGGAGAATCTTAAGCAGCCTCCACACTGAGTGCAGAGCCCGACTTGGGGCTCGATCCTGAGATCACAGCCTGAGCAGAAATCAAGAGTCGGAGGCTGGTGACTGAGCCACCCGGGGAACCCCTTGGATTTGGTACAGTTTAAAAACACACTATTGATGTGTATGATACCATAATGCAGAAGATGCGTCACTGGTTGGAAATGGAAGCTATTAACATATACAAAATACAGTAGTTTTGTAGATATATATCTGGTTTTTATCAAACTTACATACCCTGTCCCTATCAGGATCTTACAGCATTTCCCAAATCTGGCTTTCATCCACCCTCCTTGTTGTGTTTCTCTTGTTCACCAGGTTCACTTCTTCCCTAAGCCAATCCCCTTCTTGTTCCTCGAGGAGACTTGATATATTAAATTAGGGAAGTGAATTCATAAACACTAAGTTGGTAACAGTTGAGAACTAGCTGATCATTCTGTTCAAATTTGACTTGTATTCATTCACCCTATGGATAACTGAGTGTGGGTCAGCCTCTAGCTAAACATCATAAAGAACAGGTGGCGTTAGATGTCCAGTAGCGGGAGAGTGTCTGAATAAATTATGGGATGGATAGTAGTCATCTATAGGGTTGTTGAAAAATTGTGTGCTGGTCTGTGTTTATTGACAAAAGGCACAGCATTCACTGTTACTGGTTAAAGCTGGTTCCAAGCTAGCCCATGGCACACAACCCCTCTCCGGTGTCCCCCTTCCCCCCCCCCCCGTCCTGCTTCCTCCCTGCCCCTCCCCTTTCCCTGCCTGTATCTCTGTCTCTTTCTCTCCACGTATTCTGGACTATATCCTCTGTGTGCAGGTGCGTAGGAGTGTGCGTATGTGTGTGCGTGCGTGCGCGAGTGCGCACGCACTGCATGTGAGTCTACGGATCCAGAAGGATAGATAGATGGAGAGAGGCAGTATTCACCATTTTTATTTCTACTTTATGCGTCTTTTCCCAATCATTGGAGTTTTGTGGACACACATTCCTTTTAATGGATAAAAACAATACTTAAAAAAAATCAGGCAATGTATGCAATTGACCATAGCCCTAGCGGATGAAAGGTTTCCATTGTGTTTTGGTTTTCATTGCAAAGGCCAGGAACCGATATCACCAAATCAAAATGTCGGTGACCTTTGACAGGATGACATTTAACATGTCGGGACTGAGCTCATGAAGAGGTTATGGAACTTTTCAACCATAATTTTTATTGCTTCAATATCAATATAGATGAATATTTCATCAAAACAGAGCACAGTTATGCAAGGCATGCTCTCTCCTGATTAGCACTGAACTTGCCCTGGGCACTTTCCCCGCAGTGGGGAGTTTGATTATAGAGTAGCCAGCTGAGCTGTCCTGTGGGTCAGGGGTTAAAGCTACAGAAACGTGATTTGAGAATCATTTGAGCTCAGCTTTGTCGGAAAGATAAACAGAAGGATTATCAAAGCCTTGTCACGATATTAGTTAAATGCCCTGCCCTGGGGGTGGGGGGAGAAGGGAGGGCTACCTAGTCTAACCAAAACCAAGCCTGTGAACAGCACTATCACTTTCACGAAATGGTGAGGATTTTGAATGTCACTCACTGCCCACTTCCCGAAGTTACATTTACAGATATGAATCATTTTTACTTGGAATTGTTCAAGGTTGTCTTCTCCTGGTCCCTCCCCAGTCCATTATGTGCTGTAAATTAAACTAAATGTCTGTGACTGTTGTTCTTCGTAGGTCTTTCATTTCTCATAGCGCTGGAGCAAACAGTTACAGCTCCAAGTTTTCCTTGGGGGGGGGGGCGGCCCTGCCTTTGCGGGGAGCGGGGCTGCCCCCGCGCATAGCCAGCAGGGCGCTTTCACTTGGGTGTTATGCTCATGTGGGGTGATGTTGAGGAAGACTAGCCCCCACCGCGGCCACCAGGCCATCCACCATGTAGCACCACCGCCACCTGCATGATGTGAACACATTTTGCGAGACCTGGCTGGGTCTAAAGAGACCAGAGCCAGTGTGTCGAGGGGGATGTTAGGAGGATCTCAGCAGCTTGGAATTTAGGCACACCTGCTGATGATCAGAGACAAAGTAGCTTTGAAGCTGAAAGTTCCAGAAAAGCTCATGAGATGCCATTTCATATAAAATTTCCCCCAAAGAAGCCCACATTGCAACATGCTCCATCCTACATGAAGAACAGTGGCCAGGGGGCTTATTCGGGAGGTATGGCTTTGAGATTTGCCTTCTCACAGTCTGTGTGTGCATGCGTGCACATGGGGTGTGTGTGCGTGTGCGCACTGTGCGTGTGTGGGGGTGTGTGTGCGTGTGTGTGAGCATGCGCTGTGCACATGTGTGTTTTCTTTTGCATAGCTCGCATCCTTTCCCACCACCCCCAGTTGCTGCAATAAGTCACTTCCCTTACATGTCATCTCTAAATGGAAACCGAACAAAGAAAACAGGACAAAAGAAATCAGGGAATTTTCCAAGGGCACATTTGATGTACAAGTATAAACAGGAAAGAGATGCCTGGGGGGACCGGAACTGCTCAGTAGACAGCTGTTAATGCATGTCGTCGGAGAATTTGTAAAGGAAGAAGCTACAGGAAAGGAGAGGGTTCGAGGAAGACTCCACCTTGTCTTGTGCTATTTTAAGTTGCACTCACACCAGCAGAGTCAAGCACGTGTCTGGTTTACTCAGCGTTACCGTGGGAGTTGGCCCAGAGATGCAGGGCTGGACTCCTGAAGGAGTCCCAGCACCTCTGCTCTGTACCGCACGGAGGCCAGACGGAGGCCTGGGCGGTGCCCACACTGCCCAGGGTCAGGTTGCTGGTAATCTGGGGTTGCCGGTGTCCTCATATGCTGCCCCGTCAAGCCTCGTCTGACACAGGCTGGTCCCATTTAACAAAACCTAGAACATACACATTAGACTTGCGTCGACTGTCAGTAGTTATGGATAAAAACCGTAATCCTGTTACTCCTTTGATTTTTATGGGGAGACCGCAGGCTCTCAGCTGTTGTGTCAAAAACGTTCTAGAAAAAAACTGAGCAAGAAACAAACATTTCTGGGGCAATCCAACAGAATGAAATGGGAGGGGAATGAGGAAAAAGACAGGAGAGACTTCTGGTGACCTCTTGGACCTGAACTTCTGCTTCGCTCAGGAGACACGGCTGGGCTGGCCGTCTTCGCTCTCCCGAACACGGACCTTAACTCGCTTGGGGACGCAGCGCCAAAGGGCATTTTCTGCGTTCTGAGAGGCTGCGACTGTTCGTCTTTCTCTCCTCCGTGGATCCTCTTGGGGACCGTTTACTCTATAGTGACAATACTGTTATAGCAGCAACATATGAAGTAGGGAGCGATGTCTACACAACACGATGTAAGAAGCAACATCCCCGCGGGGCGTGTTGCTAGACGCCTGACCTTCCCGTCTCATTCATTCCCAGAATCATCCCTCGACGTGGAGGTTCCCGTACCTACATCACGGATGGGAACGTGGAGAGCCCAAACCGGGACCCGGCTTGCTCAAGGCCACGGGGCAGGAAGTTATGAGCCACGATTCAAACACACACGCGCAGACCCACGTTTTATGCACAGTCTGCACTGAATCACGAAGTGCAGTTTTGGGATCCGCAGGCTTTCCTGGGCTTCCCTCCTTGACAACATCATCTTAAGATCCAGTAAAAACTAAGCTGATGATGGGGGGGGATGGGTTAGCCTGGTGATGGGTATTAAGGAGGGCACGTTCTGCGTGGAGCACTGGGTGTTATGCACAGACAATGAATCATGGAACACTGAACCAAAAACTAATGATGTAATGTACGGTGATTAACATAACAATAAAAAATTAAAAAAAAAAAGAAAACTAAGCTGATGCTGAAAAAGACCAATGAATAAAAAAATAATGGGTAACTCTGGGACGCAGTGCGCCAAATTAAGACAAAAGTGAATTTGATTGTGAAAACCAATGTTAGGCACTCCTGGTATGGAATAGAGTTTTCAAGTTAAATTGTTGACAAGAAGGAGATTCAATGGCACTTCGGTCCTAAGTGATTTTACCTGACCTACAGCATGAAGGCGAGCTGTGTCATTAAGTTATGTATTCGTCAAGTGTCAGATTGTCAGTGACTTAACCTTGTTAATGCTGCAGAACTTTGTTCCAGTCACCTACGTTCTCCTCTTTCTACCCACCCCCCTTTTTTTTTTGTTCAGAGGCAGCTACTGGCCTGGAGCCCTTCTCATAAAGAGCAGGAAGGACCCGAAACCACAGGCAGGATTAAAGGGCTGATCTAAACCTTAGATCTCAGCTTTAAAGTTGTAATGTACAGTGAATTTGGTTACATGGAAAAGGAAACAGTAATTGTTGAAGTATGTTTTCTTAAGCTACAGAGTAATTTTTCAAATGCTTGCCTTTAATCCACAGACAGGCTTGCTTTTGAGAAAATATCATCTTGCTGCTCAGGATCAAACTGAGCATCTGAAACGCTGGATCTCGGAGCTACATTTTGTCATTTTTCAAAAAATAAAAAGATGACTGGAATCCTAGGGTAAGGTTTGAAAGGTTGCTTTTTCCGGCTACCGTAATTCCGGTGCTTTGCTTACGAGCTGTTGGAATGGCTCAGTGCTTCATGCTTCTTACTTAATATTTGAGACAGTGCCCTGTTTTTTCTTTCTTTTTTTTTTTTTAAAGGCACCTGTGAGTTCACTGTGACCAGACTAGGAGCCTATCTAATCATGCCTGGGTGGGAAGGTTGGGGATGGAGAGAGCAGGTCTGTTTGTCAGTAATCAAGGCAGCTCTTTCCCCACCCCAGCCTCCAAGTTCACCACTCACATCAGAGGAACGTGGGTTTCAGGACGCTGGGAGCACCATTTGAACTCTGTCTTTGCTGCTTCCCAGATCTGAGCCCTCGTGTGGTTTGCTCCACATTCGAAGCCTCAGCTTGTTGTTAGGAATCTGGGAAACCTAAAACAATCTTTCTGTGAAGTGCTTGACACAGGACGTGTGCCTGGTGTGAGCACAGCCCTGCTGGTCCTGCGTGTCTCAAGCAGGATCTGCAGGACTTGTGAATTTCTGCAGAGATGAAGTGCAAAGCCTCTTTAGGGGAGAACTCCCACACCATCAGCCAGTGACGGTTTACACCCAACGCGAAACAGACTGCTGCTTTTGTAAAATAGGACAGAAACAAACGCCCAGAAAAGTGAAAAATGAGGAAAAAAACAAAGACAAACAAAATACAAGCTCAGTTTTAAAAAATTAGCTTTGACAAACAGCACCGTCAGATTGCAATGATGTCTACTCCTAATTTCTGTGCTCATTTCTCTCCAGCGGACTTTGGGTGGTGCTTTGTTATGCAGCCCCAGGAAACTCACACGAAGGAATTATTATTATTCTCTTGTACAAATCAGGAAACAGGCACAGAGAGGTTGTGTGACTTGCTTTTGGTCACACAGCAACTGGTGGAGACTGAATTTGTGTTCAGGCAGTTGGAATTCACTATTGAGCCCTAAGGACACTAGTGTAGGATGGTGGCTCAGAGCATGGGGTCTGGGGCCAAGGTTTGAATAGCAACACTTACCATGAATTTTCCAGGGGCAGAGACTGGAGGCTGAGACATTGGTTGGGAATCTATAATAACAAGGGCCAGAGGGATTGGGAAGGATAGGTGGGAGAGAGGAGTTCAACTTTCCAAAAGTTGACAATTCCTTAGTTTATACACATAGGAAAAGATGAAATCCTTCCCAATTTGTTTTACAAACCAGTCTAATCCTGGTTCCCCAAACCTAACAGTTCAAGAAAGAAAATAGAGATTATTTCCTTTAAAATTAAAGATCTCTAAATCCTAAACAAAACACTAGAAAATCAAATTCAGTACTATGCTGAAAGATAATGCACCATGGCCAACTAAGGCTTATTTTGATAATGCAAGGATAGCTCATTACTCAGAAACTTAATGATACAATTCACATGAAATGGATAAAGAAGGAAAACTACTGGATCAGCCTGACAAATGCTAGGGAGGCATCTGAACACAAAGAAACTGGGAGGAGAAAGACACTGCCGGACACGGTGATGAGCATCATCTGGTCAGCTCCTTCCCTGACAGTGAAAAACAGGGACATTTGCATGAAGATCAGAATCAAAGACTTAAAAACTCACTACTTATATTTGATCCCGTTTTAGCTGATGCAAGAAGGGAAGAAATAGAAATAGGAGGCATAAACAGCAAAGGGAAGGTACTAAGATAAAGCACGTATAAGAAGGAAACCCTAAAACTTTGTGGCTGGCTGCCTTGATTGATGGGGAGGAAACTATACTCTTGGACAAGAATACTGAATGTTGCAAAGGCTTCATTTGCTCTAACTCGATTCCAGTGGTATGAATTTGGTGACAAGATAGAAATGATTCTCACCCACACAGAGAAGGGTAAACACGCGGTCGAAGCGTGCCGGGTAGCAGTTGATGCCCTGCTTTAGGTGTGCACCCAGAGCACACGGTGGTGCATCAGCAGCCCCGAGCCCTGGCCCAGCCCGGCAATCGCCTCCCGCAGGCTCTGGGCGTGGACACCGTGGTCTGCAGGCTCCTGCCTGTGCTGGCGCCCCCATGTCTGCATGCCAGGCACCTGGCCACCGGCTGGGGCTCCCCTGTGCCTTCCCGCCATTGCAGTGAGTGGGCACCGCTCTGGCTCGGGCACGCCAGCAACTTCTCTGCCACTGGAAGGTAGACCTGCACCTCCCCCCACGACGTCTGAGCCCAGGTGGGGAGAGCCCTCCCCGGCGGGGCTTCTTTGCCCTTCATCTCCCAGCTAGGGCACCTTCGATTTTACACTTAATCTTTTATCATCATCATCAAAGGATTCTTCATATTAAACTTTCCTTGTTTAAATCACTGTGCAGTTTCTGTCTCCAGGTTGGACTGAGACTGACACAAAGGTGTATTTTGAGAAGGAATGATAAGGAAGGGCTCATGCCGCAAATTAAATATATTTTTACAGTAATTAAGTCAGAGGGGGGCTGGCAGGGAAAGGATCAGACAGGATACAAACCGAAGGACCGGACCAGAGAAGAAGAAAGATAGCATTTCAAATCAGAGGTACAGGTGGATTACTTAATAATTTGTCTGGGGTCAATTACATAACCATTTAGAACAAAACTAAATAATTTAAACCCATAATTTACAACTTTCCTTAAAGACATTTTAGGTGGCTTAAATATTTAAATGTAAAACGAGGAAACAAAGAAACCCCAGAACCCAATTTTACATGGATGTATTTGTTTCCACGGTAAAGAATCCTTTTCCACAGATAAAAAAGGTGGACCCCTTACATGATCTTAAGGAAAAAATTGATATACAAGACCATATCAAGATTTAAACCTTTCCAAAAATTAAAGAATTTCAAAAGCAAACATAAAATGCAAACAACAAACAATGGAAAATGTATTTTAGTAAGGTTTAAAAATTTTGAATATATAAAGGCTTCTTATTAATCAATAAAGTAGAGCTGATGTGCCCAACGGAAAAATGGATGAAGAACAGATATTTACACAAATGTTTAACAATATTAAAAAGTCACAATAAACCTCACTAGCAATCACAGAAATGCAAACACAAAGGATTTCATTTTATGCTTATCACATGATAGCCCATTGGTGTGAACCTACATGAGCACAATCTTTCCGGAGGATATTTTTGCCCTATATACCAAACTTTAAAATATGCAAACCTTTGACATATGTATCCTACTATGAGAAGTTTGCCTTAAGGAAATCATCAAAGATAAGCTCCAAGACCTAATAGGCAAAGATATGTATTACAGTACTACTTATAATATTAAAAACCTGCAAACAAATTAAATGCCCAAAGATAGGTGACTGGCCAAACAAGATAAAAGACATTGAAGGAAAATCTACGCGATAATTATTGGTAAAATCACAAAAGGATCTTTAATGGCATGTGAAAATGTTCACAGTATATTTTAAATGAAAAAAATAAAGGCACATAAGAGCAAGCTGCATACATATGATCGTTGTTTATCCAATTATTTTAGGGAGCTGTATGGCCAGCATCAGATTGTCAGCACAGAAAAAAGGGGGCTCCTTTCTGAAAGTCCTTGTTCTTGTCTGTGTCTTATTGAAATAACCCTTCAGGGGGAATGGGGAGGGGGTGTCCCTCGGCCTGCCGATGCAGCCGCTAATCCTCTGGACTTACCTCCATGGCGGGGGGGGGGGGTTTATAAATAGAAGACCTCTCCCTTTAGAAGTGAGTCTAGACTCCCCATTGGGTGTGGTCTTCTCTCTGGTAGCCAGGCCTTGCCCCCAGATCATAGGACACCTTCCCTTTTCTGGCCCCCAAGACTGTGGCAGAAAGTAGCAGCAAAAGGGACTGTCTGTGGGACTGGTCTCTCGGAGGGATGTTATCCAATGGGACACGGCCGGTGTGTGGTGCTGGGAAGTTAGCACACGGGTTGGAAGGATTTCAGAGACCGTGGGAATAGAGTAGAATGTGCGCTGATGTAACCAAATACCTGTCCCCCAGGACTCCTGCGTTTTAGGGCTGGTGTCAGTCAGGAAGTGTTTGTAGAGCGCTGAGCCGAGCCACCCAGCACATCCATGTGTTGCTATTTTGTAGATAAAGTGAAAAAAGTCACCCATCCCAGGAAGGATTGTCTACAGTTTGTACTGAGAAAAGTAAGTAAATGATCATCTTTGTAACAGTCAAGATTCCAGCAGGAGAAATAATTCATTCAGATGGGTCACTGCAAGATATTTTAAGGAAGGGACTCCTTGGGAAGGTGGGCAAGGTTAAGGGAAGCAGTGCCAGGGGTGGGGCCACCGGGCAAGCCACAGTAAGGGGTGTCCCACCTGGGGCCCGAGTGCTGGTCAGGGCTTGGTCAGCAGGAACTGCAGGTGGGCAGGGACGCAGCCACTGCTGAACCCGGGGCTGCTCCACAAGAGGGGCAGGAGGAAATGCTCCACCTGTCTCTCCTCCTGCCCTCTGGTTTCTGCCTGTGCCCCCACTGACTGCAGCCAGCAAGGGGGACCTGGGTGATGCTGCGTAGCCGATCACCTGATGTCCCTTCCTACCCCCAAATTCACGTTCACACACAATCTCAGAATGTGACCTTATTTGGAAAAGAGTCTTTGCAGATGCAATTAGTTAAAGATCTTGAGATAAAATCATCAGGGATTTAGGGGGGCCTTAAATCCAATGACTGGTGTCCTTAGAGGAAGGGAAGACACAGAGCGAGCGACACCCAGAGGAAAGGGCCATGGAAGGCAGAGGCAGAGCCTGGAGTAGAAAGGCCGCGAGCCAAGGGACAGCAGGGACTAAGGAGGGCCACCAGCAGCTCTCCTCGAGCCTTCAGAGGTCATGTGGCCCTGCCCACACCTTGATTTCAGACGTCTGGCTTCCTGAGACGCAAAAGAAAACTGAAAACATATATCCACTTAAAAGCTTGTACCAAAGAGCCAAAAAAATGGAAACAACCCAAATGTTCATTTACAAACCAACAAGAAAGCAAAATGTGGTACATCTATGAAATGGATTATTATTCAGCCGGAAAGCGGCCGGACTCGCGGTACTGACATCCGCTACAATTGGATGAAGTTGAAAACACTGCACCGGATGAAAGCAGCCAGCCGCCGAAGCCCACGCCGAAGCCCACGACAAACTGGACGATACCCCGTGCGTGAGATGTCTTGACGGGCAAGTCTGCAGAGACAGGAAGCAGGCTGATGCATCTCAGCTTGGGGCAGATGGCAGGGCCAACGGCGGCCAACGGGCATGCGGATTCTTTCCACGCTGATGAAAAGGTCCTAAAATTAGCAGTGACACTGCTCAACTATGTGCGTATTCGAAACCCCACTGAATCGCAGACTCGGAAAGGGTCAACTTGATTGCACATGCATGCTAGCTCAATAACTTTAAAAAACTCCACACCCTTAAAAAGATGTATTTTCTTGTGGTCTTGCCAAGATCTTTGTGAAGAATGTATATTTTAATAAAGTCATTTGGAAGTCTTGAAATTTCCCATGAGAATCAACCCATATTGCTGTCACTTTACCCTACAATTTATGTTCTTCTAGGTTGGGTCACTTGTGTTTGCTTGCTGGTGGGGTGTCCTCATCAGGAGAGAAGGGGTCTCCTTTGTGGCCTTATGCTCAAATTTCTTCACATTACATTTGTAGAAACATACCCAATTCTTTCAAAGTGAAGGATACTGTCACACTAGTGTTTTCTGTTCTCATTTAAGTATGTTCTAGTATCTCAACTTTTTAAAAAAAATCATTTCTCAGCAATGAAATAAAGTACTTTTTGTTTGTAAACATCAAAGGCTCTTTTTAAAACATTTTATGCTCCTCACATACTATAAATCTTTTTTAATACCTCTGGTTTAGAATTAATCAAGCAGTGTAATATGATCTATAACACCGTATCACATAATAAGGATTTGATCTCTGGGGCTCTGTAGAAAGGGATAGAATATTTGTCACCATAGATAGCTATTTATCAAAGGAATATAAATTAAAAATAAAAACTCTCCATGCTCCATAAATGCATGACTCATTTATGAGTGGAAAGAAATCTCCATCATAGGATTTTTTTTCTTCAAGGCTAGAATATTTAAAGCTGCATTTTGTAATGGAGTTTCGTTTACAAGGGTATTTAAATGTGAAAATATCTGTGGGTGGTTTTAGGCTAAAAAATGTCATATGTTTCTAAAGCCTCGACTTCAGATTTTATTCAGCACTCTGATGTATGTTTTCAAGTACATCTCAAATTCAATCGTGCAGTAGTCACACAACTGTCCTTAGTGGTGGTAAAGTAACAATTGTAATGACAGGGACAACCTTTGGGAAGTACTCAGTGCCCCACGGATGGTGACACCCATTTCTCATCTCTGCGTTTGGCGTCCGCTTTGCCCTCGATGGCGTATAGACTCTCCGGGGCCGGGCAGCAGGTGCGACAAAGCTGTCACGGCTGCCTGCCCGGGCTCAAGCTCCGTGCCAGCTGTTCATCCTTCTCTATGTCACTGACGTCTGTACATTGTCAGCACCGCATGTGTGGGGTTTGGTGGTGGTAGAAATGTTATCCAAAAACCACACGGCGATTTGGTTCTGGAAAGTGGGCCGACACAAAGGCAAATATTTGTCTTAAGAGAAATGACTCCAGTTCCACATTTTTCTTCCAAGGTGACATCCAAGTGCTTCAGGGGATCCAGAAAAAGAAGACACCCACAAACAGATGAAGCTAAGATACGAGCGGGATTAGCCACCACATGCCAAGAGGGACAGCTAATGGCAGGGGGGACTGCCAAGTCTCTCTGAAGAAATGAGAGACATTTCACAGCCAAGAGGCATGATACAACTATTTCATGTGTCCCATGAGATTATCATTAAGATATTCTGTCATACTTTATCTGGCAGGGACTTCCCTTTCTTAGCTGCTACCTAACAAACCAGCTTCAAATGTCACTGGGTGAAAATATCAGCCATTTACTCTGCATTATAACAAGAAGTCAAGAGAGAGGGTAGCTAGACGGATGCAGCAACTTCATGAATTTACTGGTACCCGAGCTTCCTTCCATCTTCCTGCTCGACCATCCGTAGGGAGTGACTTTGATCTCTACGGACACCTCATGGTTGAGACAGCTGCCGCTGCCCCAGACTTGCATCTGTCCCAGGCAGGAAGAAGAAAGACGATCCCAGACAGGAGCTAGAGTTAAAACTGAGCATTCAGGGCAGCATCGGTCTCTATGATCTTCTGAAAAACATTTTTTTTTTTAAAAGGGTGCTTAGCATCTTTAGGTAGATGACTAGTAGGTGCTTAATGCCAGGTTGCAAGGAACTGTTTAGGTCATCAGGCAACAGTAGGACTCTGTTTCGTTGGGGAACGGAGAAGGAAGTCTGGCTGTTTGTACTGAGAGCAGGCAGACACGAGCTATCACATAGAGAAATAGCCTCTGGTCTTTCCGCGGCGGCCGTGGTCCTGGACTGCACGGGCAGACTCCCCTCTCAGGTTCCCACGCTGCCTGACGTTTTCTGCCCCCGGATGTCAGCACGGCGGCTCATTCTCTCACTTCAGGCAGATCTCCGCTTGTGCCTGTTATTGGGCCATCCCCAGCCAGCTGCAAACCTGCCCTTCCACGCTCTGCCTCAATGCCGGGCCAGGACTCTGCCAAGGGTGTCTCTCCTCGGCCGGCTGCTTCAGACAGCGGAGGGGAGGGCTGAGTGCGGGAGCGGCTGCAGGGAGAAAGAAGAGGTTGCTCCTCCCTGCTCGCTGGCTGTCGCTGCCGGATTCCCCCGGGGGGCTCCTCACCCCCAACTGCAGCGGGTGCTTCCAGCCCCCGACGTCCTTGAGCACCCCCGGAAGCAGTCCTGGTGTACCAGCAGCAGGGTCCCCCCTGCGAGCACCTGAGGCGCCTGCACCAATGGACCAGCACCTGTCCTCCTGAGATTCTGGGTCCTGGCAACCCCGATGTGGTCCCCTGCTCCCCCCGTCCTAGGGTGGCGGTGGTTTGTGCCGTTACCATCGCTGGGGCACGCGCTGCTCCCTTCGGCTCTTGTCAGCCCTCCACCAGCTGTGTTACCCATTTCCCGGGTTGAACCCCACCCGTTGAAACGCCCGCTGTGGCCGTGGACACCTGCACAGAGAGGCCTCCGCACCGGCCCCTCCGGGAGTAACACGGTCGGAGGCGCTCCCCCCTCGGCCGTACTTTCCACCACACTCCCCTCACTCCCCTGTGCTTCTGGGCAAGCACTGATGGGGGTCTTCTTTCATTCGTTGGCAGCTCCATCCGTAGCCCTTGGCACATCGTGGGAGTCTATAAATGCACCCTGAATGAGGCCACCTGCTCAGGCGCCCGGGAGGGAACGGGCGCCTCCAACAGCCAGAGTGCTCTGCACACACTCCTGGACAAGAGCCCGTCTGCACCCTGAGCTGACTCGCCCGCGGCCACCCACACTGCCAACCAAGGCACGGAATCCCTTCAGTTTTGTGCATGGCCCCACTGATGTGCTTCTTATTCGTGATCAGAAAAAATAATGATAAATGTTCTCAGTCAGCTCGGCTGCCATAACGAAATGCCATTAACTGGTGGCACAGACGACAGACAGCTACTTCTCACGGTTCTGGACGCGGGAAGGTCAGACTGGGGTGCCTGTGGATTCCGGGGAGAGCTCCCTTTCTGGCTGGCCCACGGCTGGCTTCTGGCGATGTTTTCACACGGTGGAGAGAGAGAGAGCGAGAGAGCGAGAGAGCACGAGCGGAAGCGATCAGGCGAGTACTCTGCACTTTCTGCAGTGTCCCTTCTTCAAAGGGCACTAATCCCACCATGAGGACCCCATCCTCATGACCTCATCTAAACCTAATTACCTCCCAAAGTCCCCATCAAAAAATATCGTCATGTTGGGGGTTAGGGCTTCAACATATAAATGTGGGGAGGGGATATATATCAACCCATAGCAGATTCTCTCTCTCTCTCTTTAGTGATTCTGTTGAATGGTACATTCAATTTTCCCTCACATTTTTTTCTTTACTTGTTGGATTGATTCTATTGGGTGCTTTAACCTCTTCCAGAAAGAATGCATCTCAGATCAAATGACATTTCCCTGCAGATTCAGTTAGTTATGAGCTAGTGTGGAGTCTGACAGCGCGAGGCGAGGCACCAGCTGTCCCCACCCACATTCCCGATCACTGTGCAGAGTAGATTTTGAGGTCCCTTAAAAGCATCAATACATCACAAGGACATAAATTCTCTAGTTCCCATGTATCACCTCTTCAGAAAACAGAATCCTTATTAATTGTTCTCTTCGCTTTTCTTGATGTAAGAGGATTTTTCTTTTTAACGCTATCGGCAGAATGTCAAGATGCGTGTTGAGTACTGGAGTGGAGAACTCAGCATCTACATGAGCAGCCTCGTTGGGAATGCGAGCGTGTGGTCCCTTCGGCCGACCGTCCACGGGCCAGGATCCCCGAGGTTCAGGGACACAGACACTGCCCTCTGGGCCCTTCCAGTCAGCCACGTTCTGCACTGGGAGCAGCAGAAAGACACTCCGGCTGATTGAAGCAGAAGAAGGATTTACTACAAGGGCACTGGCAAGCCCACAGAGACGGAAGTAGGACGGCGGCCGCCAGCAGTTGGAGGCGTGGAGCGTGGGTTCCTGCTTGACGGGCACAGAGTTCTGCGGGAGGTGGGTGGACAGCTGCCCAGCAACGTGAATGCACTTAATGCCCCTGAGTGGTTAGGATGGTAGATTACATGCTATGTGTATTTTACCACACTATTTTGAAAAGTATATGGGACAGGAAAGAGAATTTCTAGGACAGCCGGAGCATCGGGCTTGGGGGCATGTGTGTAGGAGGGTAAGGCAGGCTCTGCTGTGGGGCTGGTGCCCTCACGAGGCTCCGACGCCGAGTCCCGTCCCCGCCTGTCAGGGTGGACTCCACCCGTCCCCCCTTCCGTGCAGCACAAGCTGCAGACTGCATACCTCCTGTGGATGCCTCCGGTTGTCGGGGCCCGGGCCATCTGCTTGCAAGTAGCTTCAGCAGAGTCTGAGGACATGCGTCTCTGCCCTCGTCAGCCTCTGTACCACGAGGTGAGCAATGGGGCCCAGACTAGGGGGTTCCTCAGACTGCAGAAGAGGGGACGGCCGTGATCATCACGCTCCTCACCGATGTTCCCACCTGTTGGCCTGGGGGTGCAGGCAGCGTGCACCTGGACAGGAAAGCTCCCTGTCACTTCCCACTGTCCTGCTTTCAGGTGGATGAAGGCAGAATCCCGTGAAGCCGGGCACATCACTGTAGCCGGAGGAGTTTCCCTCTGCTTCTCCCCCCACTCAAACTCTCTCAAATAAATACATAAATAAAATCTAAAAAAACAAGGAGAGGTGGCATGGTGCAGGGGTCACGGCCTTGAATCCTGGAACCAGGCCTGAGGTTCAAACCCTGCTCTCCCGCACATCAGCCACGTGACCCGGGGCAAATCACTTGCCTTGGTGATGCCTCAATGTCCTCAACCAGAGAGTGGGAGTAAGAATAACCATCCCCGACTTCATACAGTGGTTCTAGGAGTTAATGAAGTAACTTAAGTACACAATCCTCTCTCAGTGCAATCCGAATAGCTCAGGGACCCTTCATTTAACAAGAAGCAATGAGGTTATCTATAATTTTATTGACATTACACAGTGCAAACATGCATCACTTCACTGTAGAAATATTATTGCTATTATAGACGCTACCCAGTTTCAAAACACATCCGAGGAATTTGGGTAAGGTGTCAGGGAGCACTACCTACCACGTGCAGTGCATGCTATGTAAGTGCTAGCTACAGACGGCGAGTGGGACAACATAGAAATATAAAAAGCATATAGAACTAGACAGATTTTTTAAAAAGGTTTTATTTATTTATTTATTTAGAGAGAACGAGCGGGAACAGAGGCAGAGGGAGAAACAGAGGCCCTGCTGAACAGGGAGCCCGACGCGGGACTCTATCCCAGGACCCTGAGATCACGACCTGAGCCGAAATCAAGAGTGGGATGTTCAACCGACTGAGCCGCCAGGCGCCCTGATATTTTTTAAAGCACACCGGTGTACGTGTGCCCTCTCTGGCTTGCCCTCCACAGCCTTGTGTTCTGTCTCACCCAAACATTCTTCAAGAACCAAAACTATTCCGTCTCCATTTCCCCTGGTCCACGGAAGAGACAACAGGTGAAAATGGCATTCTGTTCCACGTCACGTGGCCACCTGCGTTCTCCAACAGAAACGGTGTCTCAGCGCAGGCGACTGACCCGCCCGGGGGGATCCGCTGCTCCCAGTGGAAGTTTAAGATCCCGGAACTCATAAGCCTCTGCTTCAATTGTTCTAGGGAATCAGCCGCCACGTGGCCGTGGCGCTTGAGAAACGCTCATCACTGATTCCACAGGCCCTGTAGGTCGATGTCCCGTTTATGCAAAAACTTATCGCTGGAGGAATGTTACTTTGTTTTTCTCAAAATAAGTATTTTAGAGCATCTTGCTGCAAAAAAAGTTTGCCTTACATTGGCAGCTATACACGTTCGTAATCAGAAATTCT
>NW_027397159.1:1647779-1654944 GCF_003265705.2 Callorhinus ursinus | reverse complement strand
TTTCTTTCTTTTCTTTCTTTCTTTCTTTCTTTCTTTCTTTCTTTCTTTCTTTCTTTCTTTCTTTCTTTCTTTCTTTCTTTCTTTCTTTCTTTTTCTTCCTTCCTTCCTTCCTTCCTTCCTTCCTTCCTTCCTTCCCTTCTTTCTTTCTGTATAGAATATAGGTTAATATAACCTATAATCTATATTTTGTAGGCTACATAAATTATACATATAATTTAAAAAGTAACTATAAATTCAAAATTCAAAAGCAAATTTTAAGCACATTTAACTTTCATGGAAAAAAAATGGACTGGTTAACAGAAGTATAAGCAAAGGAGGACCAAATAAAAACACTGACAACACATCAGCATCTCTGTCTCTTGGTCAGACTTGAGACTCTGATGACCCATCGTGGACAAGAGGTATTTTCATTCCAAAACCTAACTAAATGCTTTCCCTTAAACGAACCCTATGAACATTTCTTTTAAAATAGTCATGTTCACAGGGCGCCTGGGTGGCTCAGTTATTAAGCATCTGCCTTCCGCTCAGGTCATGGTCCCAGGGTCCTGGGATCGAGCCCCGCATCGGGCTCCCTGCTCCGCGGGAAGGCTGCTTCTCCCTCTCCCGCTCCCCCTGCTTGTGTTCCCTCTCTCGCTGTGTCTCTCTCTGTCAAATAAATGAATAAAATCTTTTTTAAAAAATGAAATAGTCATATTCACATGTGCAAAATCCAATTTAACTACTATCTCTCATTACCCATCCTAAAGGGCAATTTAAAACACAATTTAAAAAAAAAACACCAAACTATCATCCGCAAGGAGAGGGACAGAAGCGAGAGAAGACTGGGGGCACATTTCACTTTCACCTTACACAATGCTTGATTTGATCTCTTTTAATAGTGATGTGTGCCCTGCTTTACGAATTTAGCACCCGCTCACCCACCCAAACAACACAAACCGACCTGATAGAGCTTTCTGTTTACCTGCAGCGTTACCTCCCAGAAGTGTGTGAACGTAGGCAGACACGACGCGGTTTGGTAAGGAAGGTGCTGCACACTGATCTGGGGTAAGGCGTGTCACACTTTAAGAGAGAAGGCGCGCTCGCTTGCAGGGCATTGGTCCAGATCTTTTGTAGGGAGCATTTCAGAGTTGAGGCCCAGTGGGTGGGGCAAAAGTGAGGCCCGCCCTCCATGGTGAGCCCTGCCGGGGATTCAGGCCCCTCCAGTCCTACCCCATGCTTTACTCTGGACTGTCCGCTGCTTTAGGGGTTGACTGGGACATGCCTCTGTGCTTACGTCTAAGAGCTTTTAGCTGGGAGTGTATTTGAAAGCACTTCAGAAGGAGGGTGAAAACCTGGTGTCTCCTTGGAAACGTATTACTTAGTGAGAGCCCCCTCCAGGGGGCGGAGTCCCTGACACCACATTGCTCACTGTGGCCATGGCCTCGTGGGCCCCCAGCGGCTTCGGCGCAGGGTCCCCATCCCATCTCAACTCCTCACAGCAGAGCGGTGCCAGGAAGGAAGGTGGAGTTTCATGTCATCCCCAGTTGGGCGCTCTCTAGAAATGGGATGGCGGGCGGTGTTTCCAGACAGCCAAGTTTAAAAGTCTTCTATACATTGCCCCAAAGGGGATAGAGTCTTTTCTTGAGAAATCATCTCAACATTAAAAAATAAGTTTACTTCCAGGTAATCATTTGGAGATCTTGTTGCAGATTACACCCCTAAATGATGACCTCGTTGCTTATGAGGCTACAATGGGTGACAATGGCTAAGAATAATACAGAGCTTTCACATGAAATTTGCTCCGTTACATATAAGCTCTCATGGTGTCTTAGCTCGGCAGAAGCAGAAAGACAAGGGGCCCAACTTTCACCCTAAGCTTTTGTTATGAAATGCTTCAAATGTATGGAAAAGTAGGAAGAATTGTAGGGAGAACACAGAGCGCCCACCCCTCGACACTGCCCCTGATGCTCTGCTGGAAATGCTTTACCGTCCGTCTCTCTGTCTGTCCATTTGCCCACCCATCAGCCCATCTTCAGGTTTTGATGCTGGGGGCCTGATCTCAGGGAGGGGGTTTGACAATACCTCTCCTTTGGGCCTATTTAGACAGCATGAAGGGGCCAGACACCCCAGCAGCTGGAAGAGTGTATCCGGGGCTGGCCGCCGTTCCCTGTCCTGACACTTGACTCTCCATCCCAAACCTCCTCCAACAAGCTCTGCACCCAGCTAACAATAGTATGACAGAGATCTTATCATCCAGACAGAAAGAAGCCAGGCATTCCCCGGGTCAGACTGGGAAGTAGCTCATCTGCTATGTATGTGTAAAGTACATCAGATGCAGAAACCTCGCTGTCACATCCCTGTGCATTCAGGTAACTGCCACCCTCTTTCAGGGGGCAGACACTTCAGCACCCAGAAGGCTCCGTCCTAGTCAGCACACCCATCCCACACGGAGAGTCACACATCTGTTCTCCGGAGGCCAGTGGGTGTCTTCCACCAGCCGGCTTCTGGTGGCGCCGAGACTCTCAGCACTGGGTGCACTTGGAATGGGGCCCAGCATCTGTGGGTGGTGGTTCTAGCCATGGTGACAACCACGGCTCTGGTCCTTGCCAGCCTGAGCACGGCCAGAGGAGGAGCATCACATCCCCTCATTAGAAATGCAAGTCTCACTTTCTCCCCAAGCGGGCTGCTGAACCAGGATCCACATTTTGTCAAGAACTTGGAGTGATTCCTATGTACATCACAGCCCACGATACTTCACCCTAGATGATGCAGCCCCTGTCTCTCTCCAGCCTCAGCTCTCCATTCTTCTGCCCTCTCTGTCCCTGCCTTGGCCTTCTTCACCTGGCCAGCCCCACCCCTTCACCTGGCCAGCCTCACCTCCTCACCTGGCCAGCCCTACCTCTTCACTTGGCCGGCCTCACCTCCTCACCTGGGTGGCCCCAAGTCCTCACCCTAGTGGCCCTAGCTTCAATGTTACCAGCATCACCTAGCTTCAATGTTACCAGCATCACCTAGCTTCAATGTTACCAGCATCACCTAGCTTCAATGTTACCAGCATCATCCACACCCCAGCTCATCACCCTGCTCTGTTTCCCTCCTCACTTGTATCCCTATCTGAAATTCAATTTTGTATTTGTTTGCATGTCTGTTTTCTGTCCTCACTCTCTTTGTAAGCTCATATGTAGCCCCCACAACAGCAGGCTCTTTCCATGTCTCCTTATGATTACGCTCCCAGAACCGAGAATAACGTTGTTCATTAATTTCTGAATAAATGCTCCTGCAACTCTTTTGGACATTTATCAAATAATATCCTGAATTAGGTGTGCCCTTTCTCTTTTTATAGACCTCCTGTCTCTAACTAGAGCTGGGATCTTGAAAACCCATCCCTCTGTTGACCCACATTTCTCCTGAATACTTAGTCTAGGGCTGTCTGTGCATAGCAGGTGCTATGTACCTGTTGATGGTGAGCGAGGTTAGGATTCAGTTCATTTTTAAGTCATATGTAACTTCAACGTCCGATGTCCCACAGAAAGGCAGAGAATGTGTTCTGACCGAATGGCTCAGGTCACTGGCAATCCCGCAGAAACACTGATGCTCAGAGCTGCTCACCCCAACGGGACTGGTGATTCCAGATTCTGCTTCTATTTCTGACCCTCTCCACCAAGACAGAGAGACCCTGCGTTGCACAGGGGGAGGGGAAGGCAGACACATAGAGTTTCTCTAAATTAAATGATCATCTCCTGCCTTACGTGCTTTTTTATTCAGGAAATTTCCAGGTCCCTATTGAAGACGTGAGTGTTGCAGCGGGTTGTTTCGGGGATGGAGGCATTTGGGCTTCCTAAGGGGTGGACAGGAAGGAGAGAGTTACCGTGTGCTCCCTCCTGTTTCACCTTTAGCCTGTCGGCATAGCACGCAGTAAAACATCTTGGCAGGTCAGGGCTCCCTTCCTTCGGATGATGATGAAGATGGTGGGAAATGTCATTAGCCTCATTGACAGGGAAGGAGAGCAAGAATTCAGCGGTGCCTCTTGCTGAATGTCATCAACCCGCAGTCAAGCAGTGGGTCATCCACAGTCACAAGCCTCAGGAACCCCCACCTCTTCCTTCATCCCCGACAAACAGAGCTATTGCGTTCCCCACCTCACCCTCGAACCTGGCACTCAGCACTTAGAGGAAGCACCGAAGGGATGGGTCCAAGTCCAGAGGGCGCGTCTGGGCTGTTCTGACTCAGGTCAGCTCCATCCCCGATGGCATCTGGGAAGGGCCTGAGCCTCAGACAGCAGTTTAAAAGCGGAAAGACATACGGCAAATAAAACCTTGCCTATTAATATGCTATTCAAAACAAAAAAGCTGGGGGTGGGAGATTTAGGGATTAAAAAGCCATCTAGTGTCCTGGACATTGGAGGCAACCCCTCCGCAGGGCGGATGAGGGAGAAACTTTGTGAAAGGGCCTGAGGTGGCCTACAGAGGCTTAGAAAGGCAAGGGGAACGCTTGGGGCCAGGCCAGGGTCTCCATCGAAGTGGGAGGCGGCTCCCCCCTGCCAGGGACCTCAAGCTGGGCCGGCTCTCTGCGGTGGCCAGACCCAGCCCTGGGATCAAGGCGGGGCTCAGCCGTTCTAAACGCAAATGAGGGGGCTCTTTCCACCGGGGGGGGCCCAAAGGGGGGGGATTAGAGACCGAGTTCAAAGTTCTAAAATGGCTCATTCATATGCTTTCTTTTCTCCTCTCCCCCTTTATTTTTTAAAGGGGCCAGAAATATGGTTGGTTATTATCTCAAGTTATTGCTACAAAGAATTTTGAAATTAAAAGATAAGCACACTGAGGAAGCTCAGTAATTTTCATAAAAGAGGACTTAAAACAGATGTGCCCTCTTTAATCGAAGCATGCTTGAAAAAATAGAAATGCATTGTTAACACAGCAGGGGGACAATCCCATGGCTGTGCGTTTGTCTCCCGAGGGCCCCTGTGTGTGAACGGCGGCGGCCCTGTGCTGGATGACCTGCATCTGTGCACCAGACTTTTTGCTAACTAGATAATTTAATTTTTTTTTGAAATTGTTAAATAATCTGCCGTTCAGAATGTGTTGATGTCATACAAACCACTGACCCTATCTGGAAGGAAAGCCAAGATTTTGTCAACAACTTCACCCCTTTTCCTCTGCCTATCACAAGATGGACTTTTTCACATTCCTGTTTCAACAGCGGACACAAAACACGTTCACTTTTAAAGGGTGCTTGTTTTTACTTTCAGACTGTTGAAATGCGGATCGCTCGGCTTGGGCCTTCATTCACTCATTCGCCAGAGTGGTGGTTGGGTTTGCGTCAATTCTGTGACCAAGCCCCCCATTTATTTCATCTCGTTCCCTCCGTGGTGGCGCGTAAAAATACAAGGAGGAAGAAGAAGTGATTTCTCTCTGACTTTGTAAGAGGAGAAACCGAAGGCAACAAGACCAACAATAATGCTGTTAACTAGTAAGAGAGACAAATGTTTAAATGTATTTAGGAACTTAGAAACGACAAGTCCGCTAGCAATGGTGATCGTCATGCTCTGTTATCATGATCTCTATCCTCATGTTCTGCCCTGAAAAACTCCCCAGTGGTTTCTCCAGTTAGGGAGGTCATTGTAGATTTTTTGGTGGTATTACTGTTACTTCAAGAGTTTCTATTTTCCACAAAAATAACGTAGTGTTATATCTTGTCCTTAGCAAGCAAGCAAATACCTAGCTCCATGGCGTGGTTCAACCGATATCTACTGCTTTTGGATAATTGGATGCTTTTAGAATTACTCAGTTTCCCCGTTTAATTTAGACACTGAGCGACCCAGATCCATTCATCCCATGCCTGATCTTGAGAAATTATAGAATCTCTTAAGGTCCTGGGAACTTTCTCCAAGGCACCTATCCTGTTCACCTCTCACCCAGACTTCACCTAGAACCAGTCTAAAGAAATGGTAATAGCCCAAGGGACTTTAATGCCTGGGATGCTTCATTATTGTTTTATGTGTATTTTTTTTTAAAGATTTCATTTATTTATTAGACAGATAGAGAGCACAAATAGGCAGAGCGGCAGGCAGAGGGAGAGGGAGAAGCAGGTTCTCCGCGGAGCAGGGAGCCGGACGTGGAGCTCGATCCCAGGACCCCAGGAACATGACCTGAGCTGAAGGCAGCCACTTAACTGACTGAGCCACAAAGGCGCCCCTGTTTTATGTGTATTAATTTATTACTTGGGCATCTACAGTTTTTCTTTCTATCCTTTAACACTTAAGTAACTAATTTCAGTCGGTGATATGTGTACAAGTTAGCAAACTCTAAAGGTACCAAGTGGAAAGGAAGTTGTAACCCTCCCACCCCGGCCACTTACTTCCTGCGTCCTCTGCTCACAGCCTTCCCTTCTTGCCACTTTTTTATGCGTCCTTCCAGAGACGTCTTTGTCCGTGTAAGAAGACCTCGCTCTCTCTCTCCATATGTATTCTTTTAAATATTACTCCAATAACACCACACTATAAAGCATATCTTCATCCCAATATTTCCCTGTATTTTGGGTATATTGTTATACCCCGAAGTTTTAATTTTTGGAACTTTTTCAAAGACTTAAAAACATCAGATAGGTAGTAGAGGAGTTACTGCTCATAGTAAAAGGTGGGAACCAAACACAAGGTGTCAAGCCTAGAAGTCCATCCTCATCTCCAGCCTCTCCCGCCCATGGCCCATGTTTTCTTCCCAATGATGATGCTGTCAATGCTCTGTAATCTGTCTCTATGCCTTTTTCTATCAATTTACCTAGATAAGGGTATATACATCCATATAGAGATAATGTCTGCCACTTTCGTTTCTTCATCCATCCTAAGGATCTTCCCTTGGGGGCACGGGTAGATCTAGGTCCATCCTGCAATCATACTCAATGTCTCTCCTGCACAACCCACATCCAATCACCCGAAAATTCTCCCAGCCTCATGGTGCTGATGGTGTTGATGGTGACAATGACGATGATGGTGATGATGATGGTGATGATGATGATGGTGATGATGGTGATGATGGTGTTGATGGTGATGATGGTGGTGGTGGTGATGATGGTGATGGTGATGGTGGTGATGGTGGTGGTGATGATGGTGATGATGGTGATGGTGATGGTGATGATGATGAGGATGGTGATGGTGATGGTGATGATGATGGTGATGGGGATGATGGTG
>NW_027397159.1:1592486-1647679 GCF_003265705.2 Callorhinus ursinus | reverse complement strand
GGTGATGGTGGTGATGATGGTGATGGTGGTGATGGTGGCGGTGGCAGTGATGATCATCATGATGATGATGGTAACCACATAATAAAGTGGCTCCAAGTATTAAAAGAGTTTGCAAATATAAAGGCAGTTGGAACAATGCCTGACACCTAGTAAGCTTTAGAAAACATTATTTTATTACATGTGGGTAATGAATGGCTTAGATCTTTGATGGCTAAATATTTTAATTCTGGAGGTCCATCACTTTCAATGTCAATTTTCATTATGTAATATTTAAGGGCCAGGTACGTAGTGGACTGAACCATTATGCACAGTAGGCAGAAGATCCCTGATACTGTTAGGAACCACACAGAATTGCTTTAATTTCCTTTAAAATCAGAAGGAAAAAAAAGGATATAATCTGTAATCTGTATTACATTAGTCTTTATATCAGTGCAACCATAAATATGAATGTTACTGTTTTCTTTTAATAGAAGAAAGGGCCCAGAAAGGCAAAAGTGCCTAGCACACATGACAGTAGTCATAATGTAGCTCTGTCCAAATATAGGGTATTGGGCCTGGGTGGTTCGTAAACCATATGTATCAGTCAGGATCTTCCAGAGAAATTAGAATATTTATTTATTTATTTATTTATTTATGATAGGTTTATTTTAGGAATTGGCTCATGTGGTTATGGGGGTTGAGAAGTCCCATGATCTACCATCTGAAGCTGGAGAACCAGGAAGGCCAGGAGTATAATTCAGTCTGACGCCAAGGCCCGGGAACCAAAAAAGCCAATGGTGTGTCTCCCAGTCTGAGGCTGAAGGCCTTGAACCTGGGTTGGGGGACCAGAGGACACTGGGGTAGTCCTGGAGTTCAAAGACCCAAGAATCAGGAGCTCTGGTGTCTTAGGGCTGAAGATGGACATCCTGGGTCAGGAAGAGAGAGCAAAACTCCCGCCTTCTTCTGTTTTTCTTTTGTTCTATTCAGGCCCCCAAAGGATTGGATGGTGTCCACCCACATTGGTGAGGGCCACTCTCTTTACTCATCTACTCGTTGACTGCAAATCTCTCCTGGAACCACCCAATAGACACACCTAGCCATATGGGCATCCCTTAGCCCGGTCAAAACTGACTCCTAACATTAGCCATCACACCATAGATGATAATTCAAAAGGTTTAAACACTTTTCTCTTGAATGTATAGTGCTAAGGACAAATTTGACTGTTGGAAGATCCCATTTAATCAACTTTGTATTACAAAAAGAAATCAAATAAATAAATGTTTTCCTGTTATCCTTACTGCCTTAGAGATTGTAGAAGGAATTTAAAAAGTAGTCAGGTATAGTCATTTTATTTTATTATGTTATGTTAATCACCATACATTACATCATTAGTTTTTGATGTAGTGTTCCATGATTCATTGTTTGCGTATAACACCCAGTGCTCCATTCAATACATGCCCTCTTTAATACCCACCATCAGGCTAACCCATCCCCCCACCCCCTTTGTTCTAGAATCCTCAGTTTGTTTCTCAGAGTCCATAGTCTCTTATGGTTCGTCTCCCCCTCTGATTTCCCCTGCTTCATTCTTCCCTTCCTACTATCTTCTTTTTTTTTTTTTTAACATATACTGTATTGTTTCAGAGGGACAGGTGTGTGATTCATCAGTCTGACACAATTCACAGCGCTCACCATAGCACATACCCTCCCCCAATGTCTATCACCCAGCCACCCATCCCTCCCACCCCCACCACTCCAGCAACCCTCAGTTTGTTTCCTGAGACTAAGAATTCCTCATATCAGTGAGGTCATATGATACATGTCTTTCTCTGATTGACTTATTTCACTTAGCATAATACCCTCTAGTTCCATCTACGTCATTGCAAATGGCAAGATTTTGTGTGGGTTTTTTTGATGGCTGCATAATATTCCATTGTGTATATATACCACCTCTTCTTTATCCATTCATCTGTTTATGGACATCTTGGCTCTTTCCACAGTTTGGCTATTGTGGACATTGCTGCTATAAACATCGGGGTGCACATACCCCTTCGGATCCCTACATTTGTATCTTTGGGTTAGATACCCAGTAGTGCAATTGCTGGATCATAGGGTAGCTCTATTTTCAACTGTTTGAGGAACCTCCATACTGTTTTCCAGAGTGGCTGCACCAGCTTGCATTCCCACCAACAGTGTAGGAGGGTTCCCCTTTCTCTGCATCCTCGCCAACATCTGTCGTTTCCTGACTTGTTAATTTTAGCCATTCTGACGGGTGTGAGGTGGTATCTCATGGAGGTTTTAATTTGGATTTCCCTGATGCCGAGCGATGTTGAGCACTTTTTCATGTGTCTGTTGGCCATTTGGATGTCTTCTTTGGAAAAATGTCTGTTCATGTCTTCTGCCCATTTCTTGATTGGATTATTTGTTTTTTGGGTGTTGAGTTTGATAAATTCTCCATAGATTTTGGATACTAGCCCTTTATCTGATATGGCATTTGCAAATATCTTCTCCCATTCTGTCAGTCGTCTTTTGGTTTTGTTGACTGTTTCCTTTGCTGTGCAAAAGCTTTTTATCTTGATGAAGTCCCAATAGTTTATTTTTTCCCTTGCTTCCCTTGCCTTTGGCGGTGTTTCTAGGAAGAAGTTGCTGGTGGCTGAGATTGAAGAGGTTGCTGCCTATGTTCTCCTCTAAGATTTTGATGGACTCCTATCTCACATTTAGGTCTTTCATCCATTTTGAGTCTATTTTTGTGTGTGGTGTAAGGAAATGGTCCAGTTTCATTCTTCTGCATGTGGCTGTCCAATTTTCCCAACACCATTTGTTGAAGAGACTGTTTTTTTTTTCCATTGGACATTCTTTCCTGCTTTGTCGAAGATTAGTTGGCCATAGAGTTGAGGGTCCATTTCTGGGCTCTCGATTCTGTTCCATTGATCTATGTGTCTGTTTTTGTGCCAGTACCATACTGTCTTGATGATGACAGCTTTGTAATAGAGCTGGAAGTCCAGATTTGTGATGCTGCCAGGTTTGCTTTTCTTTTTCAACATTCCTCTGGCTCTTCATGGTCTTTTCTGGTTCCATACAAATTTTAGGATTATTTGTTCCATTTCTTTGAAAAAAGTGGATGGTATTTTGGTAGAGATTGCATTAAATGTGTAGACTGCTCTAGGTGGCATTGACATCTTCATAATATTTGTTCTTCCAATCCATGAGCATGGAACATTTTTCCATTTCCTTGTGCCTTCCTCAATTTCTTTCATGAGTATTTTATAGTTTTCTGAGTGCAGATTCTTTACCTCTTTGGTTAGATTTATTCCTAGGTATCTTATGGTTTTGGGTCCAATTATAAATGGGATCGACTCCTTAATTTTTCTTCTGTCTTGTTGTTGGTGTATAGAAATGCCACTGATTTCTGTGCACTGATTTTATATCCTGCTGCTTTACTGAATTCCTGTATGAGTTCTAGTAGTTTTGGGGTTTTCCACATAAAGTATCATATCATCTGCAAAGAGTGAGAGTTTGACTTCTTCTTTGCCAATTCAGATGCCTTTTATTTCTTTTTGTTGTCTGATTGCTGTGGCTAGGACTTCTAGTACAGCATCCTTTCTTGATTAAAACTCTTCAGAGTATAGGGATAGAGGGTACATACCTCATTATCATAAAAGCCATCTATGAAAAACCCACAGTGAATATCATTCTCAATAGGGAAAAACTGAGAGCTTTCCCCCTAAGGTCAGGAACACGGCAGGGATGTCCACTATCACCACATCTATTCAACATAGGTATAGTCATTTTTATATACTAAGAGGCTCATGGATACATTCAATTTCATAACTCATATTTCATGAAGATCTATCCATTTTTAACATTTTTAGCCTGATGGCATACTGGCTCAGAGATGGTTTCATGCATGAGTCTTTGGTCATAGCCTCATCCACCTGGATGCATGGAGGAGGTGACTTTGCATGCCAGGGCTAGTCAGCAACATTTATAAGGTTGGGGCTGGAGAGAGGAAACAACGCCAAGGACAAGATTCTCACCTGCACCTCAAACTCACCAAGTTCAGGAACATTGCCCCCAATTCACTCCTGTCTGAACCACTCCTGTGTGGATCAAATGCAGAAAGGGTAGAAGGCGCCCATGGTGGGTGTCTCAGCACTAAGTGTGTACGAGGAGAGCCTCTACTCAAATCCACATATGTGAGGTGGCATTGACTTCTCGACTTCTGGTTTTGTTTTGTTTTTTAAGATTGTATTTATTTGACAGAGAGAGACACAGCGAGAGAGGAAACATAAGCAGGGGGAGTGGGAGAGGGAGAAGCAGGCTTCCCGCCGAGCAGGGAGCCTGATGCGGGGCTCGATCCCAGGACCTGAGATCATGACCTGAGCCGAAGGCAGACGCTTAACGACTGAGCCACCCAGGCCCCCCATTGACTTCTGTTTTAGTCTCACTGAAAAAGCGAGCTTGTCTATGACTCCTGCCCTAACCTCTCCTGGTGTAGGTCAGGAAATGTGGAATCCCCTTGACCTCTGGTCCCAGGTCTGGTGCACAGTTCTCTGGAGGACTTGGTCAGTTAAGTGAACGTTAACTTCCTCCAGGGGAAGAGTTTGTCTCTTGTTTTCTTTCTGAAGCCATGGGTTGGCTTGGGTAATCACTGACTCTCTAAAGGAATGGAATGCTTATTAAGTACTGGTGTTGGTTTTTATTTAGAGGGAGGCTGAGAACGCTCCCTTCTGCTGAAATGAGGGTCAGTAGGTGACGTCAATGATGCACATGTCCTCAGATTTCTGATGACCAATGTGGTAGCTGGCATTGGTGCTTTGACTCCTGATCGACCAATGAACTTGGGGAGCCAAAAGGGATAATAGTAACACCTAAGCACATCAGTGTGTGGCGGGTATGCGCATCTTCCCCACATAATCCACACAGCAAGCCAGGTGCCATCATCAAGCCCACTTTACAAACAGGCAAACAGACACAGTGGGTAAGTGGTAGGAGAACCCAGAGGCCCGGCAGCACTGTCCACACCGGCTGGGTCACACGGCCACTCTGTAGTAGAGACCTGGCAGCTTGTCTCTCCTGTTGAGAGCTGTGTTGCAATAATTTTAACACAGACTTTAGAATCAGCTGGATCTGACTGTAAATGAGACTCCACCTGCCGCTTTTCCTCCAGGTGTCTTTGATTAACAGAAAGGGGAGGGGAATAATACCCTTAACCTTGCATTTTTGTTGTATGGATTTAAGATAACGTACGTGGGATTCTGAGCACAGTGGCTGGCATTCTGCAGAAATCCATCCATCTCCACGATTACTGGGGTCACTGGGGAGAAACCCTTACGCTCTGGTCCATTCATGGCTGCAATCCTTCAACCAATCAGCTAACCCTGATGATCTTCTCTTACCTACTTGCCTGCCCCAAATCTAACCTGCCTGATCAATGGTTTTGCCAAAAAATTTCTCATAGTTGAGCAGTTTGACCAATTACAGGGCTCAGATCTATGTGTTTCTGAAGGAAACATTTTTTAAGAGTCTTTCACTCATATTTTTACCATTTTCCCCATCCATATGTATATATTCCAATAATTATGTTGAACCATTAGTTTACTTTAAATATCTATCCCTTGTTCTCTGGTTTGCCACGAGAAGAATATAGGATTTAACTCTACCACCGTCACTAGAATTATGAAAATGTTATCCACACTATAAATAAATTATTGCCACCCTCCATAGGATAAGATCTGCAAACAAACTTCAAGGTATATCACTTTGATAGTTGGGCTACTTATTCTGTCTGTGTATGCATTTTACTAAAGTTTGTAGACTTGAAATTATGTGAGTAGATCATTAAAAATGAGAAGATTTCTGTTGCTTGGATTAGTAGTATTTTATGGTCAACTTCAAGTTATGGCATGCAGAAGATTACATGTCTTATGCTACTGTTTATCTGCAGCCTAGAAGGCCTTATAATAACTACTTCTGAAGGACAATGGACTTCATAAATCAAGGCAAGCATGGTGCCTAGCAGACATCCAAGGAGAGGACAGGTAAGAATATACCACCATTTGGTTCTAGCTCTTAGTAGCTGTGTGACCTCTCATAAGGCAACGAATATTTTTGAACCTTAGTTTTCTCACCTGTAAATAATAATAATGTCTGTCTAATTTCCAAGACTCTGAGGATGAAATGAACTGATATCAATGAAGCTCTCAACAACTATAAAGCATTATTTGTAATAGCTATAAAGAAAACTGGGGGGGTTGCTGCTGGATGTAAGGAGCTGGTGTTTCCTGTGGGCACTGTGCCCAACCAGGCCCAAGTGGACTTCCCTGAATGAGAACAAACATCAGCTATGTTCAGTCACCGCGGTTCTGCACGGTTGTTTACAGCAATTGGTTTATTCCGACTAACACAATACGAATAAGCAATATGAATTCTGTGTTATATATAAATTCTGCAATTAAAACATTTTTAGGGGTGCCTGGGTGGCTCGGTTGGTTGAGCATCCAATTCTTGATTTCGGCTCAGGTCATGATGTCGGGGCCGTGAGATAGAGCCCCACGTTGGGCTCTGTGCTGGGCATGGAGCCTGCTTAAGATTCTCTCTTCCTTTCCCTCTGCCCCTCCATGCGCTCTCTCTCTTAAAAAAGAACATTTTTAACTTCCCTTTGTCAAGAAGAAAAGAAGTTGCAAGTATCCAGCCCTCAAGTTTCACAGATATGGTATTTTTTTAAAGGCTCTTAAAGTTGTTCTGACAACACTAGAAATTCCTAGTGGGTATTGCACATTTAGGTTCTGAGAGATGGGTGGACAAAAACAGATCCATTTACCTTTATTATTTGTAAATCTCGTTTCGTTAGTGAGCTTTTCCCAGTGTAGTAGGTGAGGATGGCTTTTTATGCTTATGATCCAAAATCTTAGAAATTTAAACTACTCGGTAGACTCAGTCAATGCTTGTGATTCTGACACTCATCACTACTTCATAATTTGGAAATTACCTGAATGATCAAAGATTAGTTGTTTGATGAGCTGGGTAGGTGGTTGATAAGCTGGTTGGTTGTACTTATGTTGGGTTGGTGATTATCCATATGTTGGATTAATTCTGTACTCTGGTTTTTATGGCTAAAAACAGATTTTGGATCAAGCTATGTTTGTTGATACTCTGGCCATCCAGCGAGGGGCGCGCGCGCGCGTGCGTGCGTGTGTGTGTGTGTGTGTGTGTGTGTGGCTTGTGAAAACAAGAATTAATGGAATCTGCTCCCCGCTTCCACTGCAATCAGGGCAAGGAGTGTGCAACCTTTACATTTCACACACCTGACCCAAAATGGCACCTTTAAAAAAATCCCAATTATCAAACTGTCTGTGGTAACAAAAAGAATATTGTTAGAAATGTTTAAATAGAGTGGCGTGCAAAGTATAATACGTGTCTACAAAAGTGTATAAAAATAAGGTTTTTGAAAAAATTTCAAGCCTGACTTTGAAAAGGAATGAAAAAGTCTATATTAGAAATCTCCCAATTCAATTAAGCATTTTATTATTAATGGAAAGCCCATGCTGGTAAAGGGAGAATGGGTGTCGTTTGAGTAGGAAAGTTCACAGACATTTCCAGTGTCCAATTTCCCTTTTGGGATAATGGCAGGCATTAAGAAACGGGATCCTTACTGAGCATAATGGTTAGAGAGGGAACCTGTACCAGGTTACACCAATAATTGCCAGCCCCCCAGGATCCCAGCTCAGAAATTTTTGTGTGTTCTCAGGAGAGAAAAATGAGTGATCATCAAAGACAGTGGAGCTCAGCAGGACTGTCATAAGCCTGAAGTTACAACTTAGACATGCAATAGAAAATATCATCCGTACCTCTCCAGTGCCTCGCCTGTAGTAATTAAAAACTTGATCCCTGCTGTTTTATCATCTCATTAGCAATGGGGGCACAAGACTTTTATCCTTGTTTGTCAGGAATCAAACATACCAGAGGAACTCTGATTATAAATTGATGAAAGTAAAGTCAAACTTTTAAATAAGAGAAGTGACTGTTCACAATGTTTTTTTAAAGCTGATTAAAGGGATCCACTTTTCCTACAAAAATAATATCTCGGTCCAGCCTCAGATGGTAGAGGTCATCGCTAGGATTGCTATATGCACTGTTTCGTAAAGGGGGTTTGTTTTGCGAGTGGTTCTGATGTCAAATAAATATCAATCCTGAAAACTTCCTGAAAGCACAGATATAAAGAAAGTCCTCTTTTTCATGCCTTTTGATGAACTTGAAACACCTTCTACCCCTCTCACTGATGTGGGTTTCTCTTTTATGGAGGGTGGCTGGCCTCATCGTTGAAAAAACCAGGCAAGCTTTCTGTTTATTTTAATAACTTGTCTTTGTAAATGAGGACAGGTGAAGGACCTGGGACCTCTTCTAGGCAGCTGACTTCTCCAACGCCTGTCTCCAGACTAGGAAATTTCCTTCCAACCACGGTGTTTTCCGTGGGTCTGAAGAATTCTAGTGCTGTGCCTTCTCTGGGGCTCTTGGGTCGAATGCTGATGTGTGCTGCAGAAGAGCGGGAAATTTCAGATTTCGTGTTATGCAGCCAGAAGCAGCCCACCTCCAGCTGTGATAACCAAAAATGTCCCTAGCCCCTACCCACTGCCACCGGGAGGAAGACCCACCCCAGGGAAGAAGCGCGGGAAAACAGTTAAGTCTGTGCCACACACTCAGTTGTGGGTGCTTAGGCCACCCAGGAAAGGGACACACATTCTCATTTGGCACAAAGTGGACTCCTTTCCCAAGTGAGGCAGGAGCGAGGGAGAGAAGGTGCCCTATTTTCACGGTGTACCCTTTAATACCTTTTAAATGTGTGCCTTTGCATGTAGTGGCTCTTCTAAACCATCAAACAAATCAACAGGTGAATGAATGATCCAAGCCAGGAGCTTCCACGGAGATAAAAAAGTGGAGAGGTAAATTAATTAATTGACAAACACATACACTAATGGATGCGTGAAAACGTTATGTGGAGGCTCCTTACAAGTTCGACGTTTATAAACTGAATAATTGATTAATTCGCTCTGATGGCGTAAACACGGGACTAACAAGAATTGTTCTAGTAAAACCAAAAGACTGTGCTCATATAGAGTGACTGAGGCAAGTGTTTCTGGTTTTATTTCGTCAATATAAACAATAGCAGGAGAGCATGTGTACTTTTTATCCCACTGGCAAATGAAGGGTCTTTTGGGCTTCAAAAGTCCTAAAGTCATCCCCCGCCCCCGCCATTTTACACGGAAGAGGTTTACTTGGAAGGAGCTGGGTTTGTCTTCCTTTTTTTTTTTTTAAGATTTATTTATTTGTTATTTTAGAACGAGTGTGAATAGGGGGAGGGCAGAGGCAGAGGGGAGAGAATTCCAAGCAGACACCCCGATGAGCATAGAGCCCGACACAGGGCTCGATCCCATGACCCTGAGATCAAGACCTGAGCTGAAACCAGGGGTCGGATGCTTCACCGACTGAGCCACCTGGGCGCCCATCATCTTCCTTTCATAGGTGTGAGCTGGTGAGGCTGCCTTCGCCCACCATCTAACACGAAGCCTCTTTGGGGCAATAGCCCCCGGGTGATGGGGTGGCAGGTCCTGGCTGCCCGGTCAGCTGCCTCGCAGCATCTGGCACTTTGGAGAGCTTCTCCTGAAGAGCTGCCTGTTGCACAAGACCATCCTGCAGTAAGGGACATCTGGTTTGGGGTGAGCTGTAGTGTTACTATTAACAGACATAAAGTTCTACGACTTGTAACCTGGGACTCAGCCCAGGGTCGTAAGAATAGCCGTGACCCAGGAGCCGGGAAACTTGACTCTGCCACCAGCATCCCCAGGGCCACGCTGGCTTGTCTCTTGAGTGAGGAGGTCAAAACAAGCAATTCCTGACGTGCCGTCCAATGCCCACAGCCCCATGGTTCTTAAGGGTTTCAATAAGTGGGGTAAAAAGGCTTTTCCTCCTGAAGCGAATGCAGAAAATACCTTATTAGGTTGATAACATTATTTAAACCTCATTATTACCCTGAACAGGCTTTATTCTGCAGACTGTGCTCTAGAATATAGCCTGGCCCCTTGATGATTTATGGATATTTAGTGTTATATTGTCATGCAATTCCTGCATAACATAAAGGTTAGAGATAACAACTATTGTGAGTAACAGAATCATGATCAAAATATTTTGAGAGTCTAGAACACTTAGCAGAGATCATTATAATTGCTTCTGCTGTAATGTGACATATGTGGGTCTAAAAATCACCGTGCTGTGAAAATCCCGAAATAAAATTCACACCGCTTATTAGACAGAAGGGGTTGGGGCTTCACACTCGGAAACTTCATCAGTGATGCTTTAAAAATAAAAAAAAAAGGTAGGAACCTAGTAAAAATACCAGCATGGTTTTACACGTTAGGTGGTTAAGAAATAAGTCGGTCCTGCAATGAATACGCAGTTTCCCTAGAAAAAGGTCAAAGTTTTTTTGAGGTAGTGGCATGGGAAGGATTATAGGCAGTGGGTTACTGTGGAGTGTCGTGAAGTGTTAGTGAAGTCAAAAGCACAGTGTGTCAGCAGGTGTATCCGGGCGCCTCGCGAAGCCTTGGGAGTAGGTGTATCCGGGGCACCTCGCGAAACCTCGGGAGCAGGTGTATCTGGGCGTCTTGTGAAGCCTTGGGAGCAGGTGTATCCGGGACACCTCGCGAACCCTTGGGAGCAGGTGTATCTGGGGTGCCTCGCGAAGCCTTGGGAGCAGGTGTATCCGGGGCGCCTCACAACGCCTTGGGAGCAGGTGTATCTGGGGCGCCTTGTGAAAGCTTGGGAGCAGGTGTATCCGGGGCGCCTCGCAAAGCCTTGGGAGCAGGTGTATCCAGGCGCCTTGCGTCAAGTGTTACTGAAGTCAGGAGGAAAGTGCATCAGCCGGTGTATCTGGGTGCCTCGCGAAACCTCGAGAGCTGCTTGGTGTTTGAGGGGGCAGCATGCTGTGTGTCCTTTGCGCTGGGTTCACTGGGTGCCATATTCTGTATTCACTTAGCATTTCTCACAGATGAAATCACCCCTGAGCAAATAGGAAAATTTTATATTATGTTCAAATCATGCCCTGATACATCAATCACGTTGGAATAAATTTGTATCTTTGAAGCACAAATTACAGCGGAACTGTGCTGCATCCTGCACCTGGGATAGAAAATGTAATAAGGACAAGGGACGACAGCGGGTGTTCACCTTGGGTGAGCTCCCCGTTGTTTCTGGGTATCTCCCTTTCCAATCTTAGCGGCTGCTGAGAGGCCGGCGTAGTTAATACCGCCTATTTTACAGATCATGAGACCGAGGCTCAGAGAGCACGCTCACTATCCCACAGCTGGTAGGACAGAGCTGGGGTCTGACCTCGGGGGGTTGCCCCAAATCTGCCGCCCACTGTGGATAGAAGAAGCATGTGCGCAAGGCTCCGGGCTTTCTTGGACTTGACGGAGCACCTGGTGAGCATCCGCACATACTGTGACCGTAACGACAATAAAGCCAAGGCATCTCCAATGGCGTTCTCAGAGCTTCAACAGGAACAAAGCAAGAAGGGGTCAGCCCTGTCCATTCTGCTCGGAACACACCGTGCTGGGGTACTGGATCCTGTTCCAGGCACCATACTCTGACACGGGGGAATAAACATCCCCAGGTTGAGGGGATGTAAATAAACCCATGTCCAAGGGAAAGTAAGCAAGACAGGGAAGGAGTGCACAGCAGTGTCAGCTGAGAGGCTGTGGAGAAACTCGTGGTATCCAGGCGAGAAACACGCAGGGTTGGTGTCAGCCTCTGCAAGAGTCCAAATGCTAGAATATGTCAAGACTTAGCTTTCCCCTTTTGGTTTTGCTGCATGCATCCACGGAGTAAAACAGGATGCGTGGGGTATGGTTAACATTTAGGGAGCTCAACCCTAGACCCGTTGTGTGTATTACCTGGACCCCCATGATGCTGGCAGAGCCAGCCATAATCATCCCCACTCTACAGATGAAGAAACTCAGCCAGCTTCCATCAAGGGGCTTGCCCAAGTCCCATGACTTGCTGTTGGCAGCACAGCGATTTGAACCCATGGAGCCTGACTTCGGAATTTCCACTCGTCATGCCCAAGCAGCAGAAAGTGACAGGGAGACCAATTTGGAGTCCCTGTAATGGAGAACTTTCTGGAAGTCAGGAGTGCTCCGAGCCAGATCAGGCTGCTTCTGGGGACTGTGAATACCTGCACACTGGAGCTTCTCATGCAGAGACTGGGTGACCTGCTATTAAAACCCAGCAGTGGCACCAGTACGCACAGGGACTGGGGTGAGCATATTAATGTCTTCACTGCCGGATATTCCTGGATGGGGTTCCAGTAACCTGCTCTGAACGAGCAAAGACGGGTTTCCAGGTGGGGGGCTGTGAGTCCAGGAAGCGGGGCTCAGCAGAGGGAATACACCCCTAAAATCCAGGGAAGAGTCCACGCACGTGCGACATAGCTTTGTCCCGAGGAACCCTGCAGGCCTAAGTTGAAAGAGCCCCCCTCCCCTCTTAAGACAAGAGGAAGCAAAGCCAGGGGACCCTCTCTTCTCCTCCTGCGACCCCCCTCTCTCCCTCCCGCCGCTCCTGCTCACTCTGCCTTCCACTGCGGTCACTCCTTCCCAGTTTCTCTGGCTGACTCCTCCTCCCCATCATCATGGATCCCTCACGTTCCTCTTGTCTCACGTTCCACTCTCCGAGTCTTCCAGCGCTCTTCGTCCTCTGCCAGCCTTCGAAAGATGGGGTGCCGGAGCGACCTCGTCTGTGCCCACGTCAGCAAAGGGAGCCACCTTGTCTCCTCCTGTGATGTTAGACACCATCCGTTGGCCAAGGATGAACTCCCCGACTCCTCTCTGTCTGAGCTGCAGAGCCATGTGTCCAGTGGAGGATCTTCTCTCGGGCACCTCTTGGTCAACAAGACCAAGATGGAGCCCTGGCAGCCTTGTCCCCTGTCTTGGTCTATCCAGAGACCTCTGAGTCCTCCTCCATTCTTCCCCTTGACGTCTCTCCCCACCTACGTATCCAGCATCTATGCTTTGACCCAGCTACCCCTCGTCCGGCCTACCTTCCCGACCTTCATGGCCATCGCTCTCCTTCGGGCTGCCCTCAGCTCTTTATCGTCTGCCCCCTTGCTGTCCCTCCAACACCCCCTCTGGCTCCCATGTGCTCATGCTCTGCACTCCAGCCACACTGAACATCCCAGGCCCCGGAACTTGCTCTTCTTTCTTAGCTGTGTCCTCCACCTAGAGCCAAAAAGTATTCTACCTTTGGTTTGTGTAATTCAGGAATCAGGTTAGATGTCAGTTCTGTGGTAAATCTTCCCAACATCCTAACCAAGGTGCCCTTTTATACACTCCCGTGATACCCTATGCTTTCCCCGATAGAAAGAATTTAATGCAGGACCGTCATATGCCTGTTTGTTCATTTGTGCGTCCCATCTGATGACGTTCATGAGAACAGAGACAGTTTTATTGGTAGTACATGCTAGATCGTCAATAAGCATTTGTTGAATGAGTATGAAAACATGGAAGATACAGGCCCTGTGTGTATGACTGGTCAGCTGTGCTTCGGGCATCGATAGAGGTGAGGACCACAGAAGCCACACTCTTCAGAGCCCCGGCATAAAACTAGACACTTGTAAGGATAAATTCGCCATGTATCTAACAAACTTGGTCTTAGATTTGCAAAAATTGTCTTGGTTCATTACCTTTGCCTTTCAGATTTGTTTTTATGCAGCAGATGAGACTTTGTGTTGGTGTGTTCATTGCTAAACTGTTAAAAAAGAATTACATCCCAGAAAGTTTACTTCCTAAAACAATTCATCAGTTGAATTTATTCAAAACTTAACAAAGAGGGGCTAAAATGTATAATCGCCAAGGACTTACTCTTCACTCTTAGAGAAAACACTTACTTCATAGCTTTAAGTTTTGACCAAAAAAATATTTTGCAGACGTTAAAAAATCGTAAACCTGCACAACTCACGTGAGACGGGTAAACTATGTTGGTAATTTGGTCCACGAACAGTGAGTGTCCTTTTGAAAAAGGACAAAGCACGTTGCCCGTTCACCTGTGGGGAACGCTAGTTGGAGAAATTCTTCCGTGGCGGGGTAGCTTTCCGGGTGAGAGTGAAACAGAAAATTGAGATATGACTTCCATGTCACAGACAGCAGCTATACTAAAGAGCTCCTTTGTGTGTGTGATAAAATAGAAGACATTTTAAGCACTTAGAGAGTCCCACATCTGAGATAGCAGCCCCGGTAAGACTAGATCTAACTTACCCTATTGTAATGGAGCAGAAACATGTGAGACATGATTCCGTTTGAAATACGGGATCACTTTCCTTTGATTGCGTGGTTCGCAAGGCGCCCTCACCCTCCCGTGCACTTGAATGCAACATCGCTCCTCTGTCCCCTTGCCTTTTGCAGCCAGGCAGGGCAAGTGCTCTTCTTCCCTGGAGTTGGCTCTCCAAGGAGACAGTTTCAAAGCACCGCTTCCTCCGTAACCGGGACGATGTTATTCCCGAATACAAGGACCAGACCGGGAAATACACATACACAGGATTTTCAATCACTTCTCTGACCTAAAAATTGGTGAAGAGGACAGACATCTGAAGCTAGTAACATGAGCTCGGGGGTGACGGGGGAGATTCACAAATACAGAAATCCGTGGGATAAAGGCATATGTTTCCTTTGTTCCGTGCTCCAAAAGCTTTTCTCATGCAAAACCCGAGGCCAATCAACAAAATTAGGCCAAGGAAAGCTTGTGCTGAAACTCTTGTGCTGAAACTCTTAAAAGCCCATCTTCAGTTGGAAAAACTGGAGAAATTGGAAAAACAAATTGAATAACTTCCATTTATTGTCTCTTCTTATCCTACGCTGACATAAAGACCAGAATCTCTCAATTGCTCCAAAATTGTGTGTGCTTGGTAAAACATCTCTTGGCACACTTTGGTGACAAGTTCCCGGTTTCCCGTTTGGTGACTCCCATTCTTTATCAACCACCATCATCAAAAGGCTGCCAGTGCCCCCATCCCTAGCTCTGTATTCATGCAATTAGGGTACAGGTAAGAACAAGGGGCCACAGAGAGACAGGCTCAAGCAAGGCGGGAGAATATAGCTTATTTCTCCCTCCATGCAGGCCAGAGAGGTGGTCTGTGGGGGACAGGGGCTCTGCCATCCAGGACACACGCCTTCTCTCCCAGGGCCAGGCTGGCTTCACTAGCTCCTCGTTTACCAGCTTTCTTGGGAAGGCAAAGACCTGGAAATTGCCTGCACCACTTCTGCTCACATTCACTGACCTGCATTTAGCCTTTGGCCCCACGGAGCTGCAGGGAGAGCTACACGGTGGTCTCCAGACGTGTGGTCACGGGCTCCTTCATTCATTCATCAGATGTCTGAGCGCCCGAACTCGGTGGGAACGCAACACACAGAGAGTGAGGGGGAACACAGCAGGCAGAGGGAGATATCAGAGCCTCTGAGGGGCCCGTGCCTGGGGGCTCGGGGAGCAGCCTGGCTGCAGAGGGGCGAGTGAGGGGCGGCAGGGCCAGAGACGACCATGGGAAGGTAACGGAAGGCCAGAGCATGGAGAGCTCAAAGGCCACCACAGACTCTAAACGCTTCCCTCTGATATTCATGAGAAGCTTTTGGGGGGTTGAGCATAGCAGTGACTTGATTTGACTCAACTTTTTTAAAAGGATCATCTCGTTGCCAGGCTGAACCTTAGACAGAAGTCGCCGGGATGGAAATAGACAGCTCAGTTAAGGGCTATTGCGATAGTCTGGGTGAGAGGTGTGGCGTCCTGGACCAGGGCAGGAGCAGGGGAGCATCAGATTCTGGGTGTTTTGAAGAGAGAGCTTATAGGATTTGCCGACCATTTAGATGTAGGTTTTAGAGAAAGGGATGGCCAAGAAGGACTCTAGGGGTTTTAGTCTGAGCAACAAACCAGAAGGATAGGACTGGCAGCAACCCAACTGGGAACATCGTGGGAGGAGTGTATCTGGGGAGAAAATCCAGGGGTTTGGGTTTGGCATCTTCGATTTGAGATGTTTATCAGATATTCAAACAGTGGAGTTAAGGGGGCAGTTGAATATGCAAGTCTGGAGGTCAGGGGAGAGGTTCAGGTGGCGAAATGAGTTTGGACAAATTTGGGAGTGGTTAGCATGTTGGCGGTATTCTGAACCTCACGGGAGGGGTTGTGGGGAGACTTGCCATGTGCTAGACACCTGGCACATTCACACATCCCGACCCTCGCCTCCGGGTGGGGCCGTGTCTCGTTCAGACCTTCGAGTGTTGGGCAGAAATGGTGCAGGTCACTCCCGGGACCATGCTGGCCTTTGAGACCCACCATGTCACCTTTTCCTGTGCTGTTTTGAAAACCTACAGCCCGACAGGGACAAGACAGGGCAGAACCCCCAGAGATCCATGTTGGACATGGAGTCTGAGCAAGAGGAACCTTGCTTTTCCAAGTCACTTTGGTTCTGGAATCATTTATTAGCTCACAGAACCTGGCCTGTCCTGACTGACGTCCGGATGTGGACGTACGTAACTCCTGGGAGGGGCCTCGTTTGGTCCTCTATGCAAGTAAGCTGCTATGAAAACTTATTTAAGCCTCCGTGCACAGCGTTCTTAAAAAAGAAGCCATAACATCACCTCCCTTTCTCTAAAGTAAATGTTTTTTTCAGAAAAGTCAATGTTGCCTGCACGCAACAGATGCCGTACACGTTTGTGATCACGGCAGCTGACCAGCCAGCATTTACTGAATCCTGTCTCGGGGCCACTGGCTCCGTGGATTCTGTCTCCGTGAGCCCTCACACTCACCCTGGGAGGTAGTTAGCATCCCTTTTACCAAGTGGAAAACAGACACTCAGCGTTCATGAATGACCGCTCAGCATCATGGCCCAGCCAGGAATCAAGCCGGTTTTAATCTGACTCCAAAATATCGATGGCTGGGGTGATGGTGCTCAGAAAAGCAGAAGTCAAGGATTGCAGAGACCGCTCACTTGATGTACCCCAGGATGGTCCCGGGGAAGCTGGAACCACAGGCCACTGATCTCCACGCCCGAAAGACCCACTCAGCCCTACCTGTTACGGTGCCCACCAGCAAGGCCTGTATTACATGGAAGGAATTGCGTCTGTAGTGTTTCTTGAAAGGCAACAACTTGTCCCCCACCCCCTGCCTTTGTCATGAAAACAAACAAAAAAGGGCATTGGAACAATCTTCCAATATGGTAGGAGCCCTCTGGCGAGCTTTCCTTGGAGGCCTCCTCAAGCATGCCACCAGATTTTCCCAAACACCTCCCTTTCCTGTCCCTCTGCCCCAGGCCATTTGTACTTGCCAGGTGGGATAGCTGCCAGCACACAGCCAGGGCCTAACCACAAAACCCTGCCACTCACCACCAGGCAGCTCTGTTTTCAGTGTAAACAACGCCACCTTGACGGAAAGTACAGCCTCCCAAGGAGCAAGGCCCCAGTCCCTCCCCTTGGTCCCCAAGCAGGTGAGAGATGCTTGGCTTCTTCCATCTGCCTGAAATGTGGTGGGACGTTTTGCTCACGTTCTTGCAACCTGCCTCTTTATAAGGCCACCGGAGCCCAGATAACCAGACCTGACTCCTTGGAGGCAGGAAGCAGAGGGTCGAGAAGAACAGAGACCCTATTGTCTACACCCTTTACGGCACAGCTGTGTGTGTGTGTGTGTATTTGTGTGCGCGTGCGTGCGTGCTGGTGGCTCGAGTCTGTGACAGTCTGCGAACCGCCCACGTGGGCAGAGCCCCACTCCGAAGGCCTCCCCCAACACAAAGGCATCTTTTAGGCTACGTGCCTCCTCCCGTCAACGAGCGTTCGACCCTTATGCTTTCTTTGTTGAGAAGGAAAAAAGGATCATACTTAAGCAAAAGTAAACCACAGCCTGATACTGTGCCAACAACATTAACCAACTTCTCCTCGGCGCCTTTGAAGTCAGCGGGGGGCAACATACTTGTGGCGCAAGTAAAGAATGATACTCTAAGTGATTCCTTTTCATCCCTTTAACTTAATGAAAGATTAATGGCCTTGTTATTTTTGTTTCTGCTCCTTTTTTCTCCCCTTTAATTCCAACCCCCACCCCCACCCCGAAATAGAAAATCCTGCCCTACGATGGTTTTCTGGATCGTTGGGTTCGGCCTCCAACCATGGGGTGGACCGCCGACGCCAATCAGAAGCGTCCAGGTGTCCGCGGGTGAGGGGCGCCATGGCGGCCGCACAGAGACGCGGGTTTCGTTCACACCGACCTCACCTCCTTGCATCTGGGCTGGAATACCTGGGCAATGAATTGGGTTTTTTCTTGTGTTTTCTGGCACCATCTTGGGGGTCCGGGCATAGGGCAATCGGGACGGGGTCACACATCATGGGCCCGTGAATCACGCTGGTCTGGTCTGAGATGGAAGAGCCTAAACACAAACTCGCCCCTTCCCAGCCTGTCAGCAGGACTGTGGTTTCCAGCCCCAAGTACGTACACGGACAACCACCCTTCAGGTCTGCTCCTGCCTCAGTCCAGCCAGCATCTCTCCTCGGGTGGACTCTCAGGATCCCCTGCTGCCCTTCCTTGCTCTGTAGCCAGCAGGCTCTTTCTAAAATCAGGGTCATGCTACTGTCTTGCCTAAAACCCTCCTTAATTCTCTTAAAAGAGAAGGCAAACTCCCTCCCGGGGGGCAGGGGGGCTGCGAAGCTCTGTCTGACCTGGCGGTGTCCGGGGTCATGCTCCACCCACCGCCTGTGCCTCCCCGGGGACCACGCTGTTGCTGCTTCACCCCTGTCCCCCACCCTCCCCGACCGGTCATTCAGGCCCCAAGACACCTGCGTACACACGCCTTGTAAGAAAGGCACCGCGTGTGAAGTACGTTTCCATGTCAGAGCCCAGAAAGGGTGTCAGAAACGCTCTCAAGTCCTCCGTTGCCTAAATCAGGGAATGATGGATTTCCATGTGAATCCCCAAAGAAGAAATTCAGCCTGTGAGCAAAAGTCCCAGGGTCACTCGGTTGGATGTAATCATACATTTAATTTATACCTGACCAGTTTCTGCAAGTTTAGAGGTTGATTACAAAATGAGCCCCAGGAGAACCCTCTAGAAATTATATTACCTGGAGTGGGGTAGTACCTATTTACTCAGCGGCTCCGCGCGTGCGGTAAAATATAGTTCTATCTCATTACTAAAGGCAGAAAGCCACCGTATTCATGGGCACTTTCTGTCTCGGGTAAATTTTGTACAACCTATAAAGGCTCAGCTACATGCACCTGTTAGGTGAGGTCCAACCCAGACCCGTCCAGGCGGGATGAGCCACTGGTACTGCCCCCACACTCCCCACACCTGTCTCGAACATTTCATCTGGACCTTCTCTAGCTAGCTGTCTTCCCGGAATATTTCGAAACCTATTCCTCCAGGGCTGAATCATCCCATAGTAAGAGTGTGGTGGATGCCTGTTTAACACGAGATGTGTGAACGGGAGAAAGAAAACCGGTCGCTCAGGTGAGACCACATGCAAAGGTAACCGAGTACCTTTTATTCCTCCATGGGTACAAATATCACTCATATAATTACAATTTCACGCATATAACTGAAGGTTTCTTCAAATGTCCTACATTTACCCCAATTCTAGCTACATCAATGATTCTAACATTTTTGTCAACTGCTTGTCATTTTAAAAATTCTAATTCCAGGGAAAATGAGAATTCTTTGGATCCTATGACTCGTTGGCTTGGGATTTGCAGGACCACTTCTAGTGTTTTATGGCTGACCTACCTGCTGGTTAGTTTAGGACGAGAGCCTCGGATTGTGCACACCTGACAGAGACCGTCCCAAGAACAGGTTGATGTCTCGGTTCCAACCAAACAATGACCGCATTCCATAAATACTTAAACTCCACACTTAGAAGAATTTAGTAAAAGCAGACCTGATTCATGACGTTAAATACATTCCCTTCTTTTAATAACAACTTGATTTCAGATCAGGAATCAGAGTCGTCTAATACTACGAAAATTAAACAGAAATTTTCTGCCATTACACCAAGCAGCCTGCTTAATAAATCAGTAATGAAAAAGAATAATTTATTATGGCTTGTGAATTCTGACAGCTCTAAAAAGATCTCCTTTCTTTTCCCCCCACAGGGAGAACAGAATTTTCTTTTTACCTTCAAGACACTGGCATTAAGCATAATTTCTCTGTCTGTAGAACTTTACTATTGAAGAGGAGAGAGGATTAGATTTTTACATCCCAACCTATTTTAAGCAATTATAATCCACGAGTAATCTATTCTCATTTATCCCCCGGGGGCGAGGGAGATGTAAGAGACCGTTCTCTGGGCCTCAGTTTAGATCAATGTTTGCAGTCCTATTAGCTGAATTCGCCGAGGTTCTGGAGAGCTGAGCTCACTCCTCTTAGATTGGGAGAACCTGGCTCGTGAAGGGCGGTGGGCCGCTGAGAACCGCCGAATCCTCCTCTGTGCTCACAAGTGTGTTTGGCCTTCGTGGTTTTATGTTAGGCCCTAGGCGGGTTAACTACCTGCTTTCGTTCAACCCGCTAGCATCCCTGGTTCTTCTCGGCATTCAGCACAATGTCAAACACAGCCATTAGTAAACATTAAACGATACGTATTTGCAGTTATACAAAATACAAAACAAAGGTGATAAATCTGCAGTTTGTCACTTCCTCATTATTTTGCTACATTTTCCTAGGATCGAGGGTCTTGAGGCTAACTACATCTGGTTTATCTGCACAGAAGAAACAGTACACATGGAAGGCTTGGCGCCTCTCCCCCTGACCGCGTGGCCACATCGTTTGGGTAACGTGATATCGACCATAGTAGGAGTATTTACACCACGGAAGTTGGCAAACGTTCCAAATCAAGTTTATATTTTACTTATTTATTTCTGTTGTTTTGTTAACCATTCGCCAGGATGTCCCTGGCAGTGGGAAGGTGTGTGGCTGAGGGAGCGGATGCCTGAACTTACACGGAGCCTCGTGAGGCCAGCGCTCGATCTGGGAGCCCCTGGAGCCAGTCACTCACTGGAAAACGCCGTTGTGGGGCTAGCGCACACTGCATCCTCAGCTCGGGCTTGTCCACAACCGTGAACAAAGTCGGTGCCTAAGAAATTTGTATTTCTGTTCATGTGCAAGATTGGCCCATGATTTCAGTGGCATAACACTTTGTGGTTGTTATATTTCCCTAATAATCATCCTTTTGACATATTCTTCTCCAGCCTCTCACTTTGAATTTGTCAAATACTGATATTGCGTTCTTTCTCAAACTTTGCTTTCCTTTTCGAACTTTTTATATCATGAATGCATCTGTTGTGAACAGCTTATTGCTGAGTTTCTATATTTACCCGTTGATAAAAACTTTTTTTTTTTTTTAGCAAGAATTGACTGAATAGTACTTGCTATCTCATGATTTCATGACACACACGGCTTGTTTCCATTTATGTTGTTTCTTTCCTGTGCTGTCTTCCTTTGCAACTCAAGCGAAGCAAGTTTTATTTATTCCATTAACCACATTTTTTTAGCAACTGTCATGGCAGGTATACAAACTGGTTATATTTGCAGAGGTAATTTGAAATTGTAATCACGATATTCAATTTTATATTTTGATTACTATCCAATACTAATCAATAGCTTCACCCACCAAACAAAACAGGAGCTCCCGCACATTCATTTCCGTGTCTCCCGCTGCTGTCCGCCTCCACCCCAACCCCGGGGGCTCGGGATTGTCATCTGACGGCTACCGCCCTCCACAGCCCGTGTCTCCTGGTGGCCTGTGGGACACTGACCCATCATCCACCCGACCCACCCAATCTGGGTTCCCATTTTCAGGTATTTCTGGAATTTTCCCTTCTTGTTGGCACCTTTCTTGTATATAATTATATTTTTTTCTATAATTTCTGGAAATTTGGAGCAGGAAGAGAAAGCAGGTGTTAACACATATTGTGATCAAACATCCTTTCTGACTGCAAGTTTCTAGTTTCTAAAGATCTAAATAATTAATCCATCTGCTTGTTTCTTATCCATACTCGTGAAAAATAGGTATTGTAATCCTTATTTGAAAGATGAGGAAATTATGGTCCCAGAGACATTAACTAATTTGTGTAAAGGTAACCCTCTTGGTTAGAAGAAAAATTGTAACTGGAAACCAGGTTTGTCTGATACTAAACCTCGTGTTCTTTCTGCTCTGACGAGAGGCGGTGGCTTCTTTTCCTCACCCCACCCCCCCTTCTTGCGCTCTTTGTGATAATTATTGGTTTCTTTACCCCTAAGGAATGTCTGAGTCCCTTGGAGAGAGTGGCCGGTTCTCTCCCTTTCGCAACCCAGTGCCTACCGCCCAGCCTGATGCCCACATTTGTAAATCCCTGCTCCATGTCTGTTTCCACATCGTGACTTGAAGCTTCCTGAGAGCAGGTTTGTCTTGTTCATCAGTGTTTCCCACCGTGTCCTGTGAATGCCCGGGGCACACTGGGCGCTCAGTAAATATTTATTATGTACATAAATGAGCACTGCATAAATGCCCACAAATGACCCCCGCAGAGTACACTACGGTACAAAATGAGAAAGAGACTTGAAGCTGGAAGGTGCGAAACACACACTGGGTCAGAAACTGGACTTTCCTGTGAGCTTAAAATAGGAACTACCCTGAAGGGGTGATTTAGTATTCTCCAAAAGCATCTTTTGGTTTCACAGAACACAGTTTAAAAACCCCTTGCTCTGTTTTAACTACACAGTATAACAAAGCCTCTTTCTGTGCATTTTTAAAAATAAAAATCTATTGGCTGGACCTCTCTGCACCATTTTCTTGTCCTAAATGATGCCTGATTGCTGCTGAGATTCAAAATAAGGTAGCTCCAACAACTTTATGAATTAGCTCATTCAAAAATATTCATTGAGTCTGCAGTGTACCAAACGCCAAGTGTTTTCAAGACAGAGATAAATGAGAGAGTCCCTGTTACTAATCTTTACATCGTGTGAGTGGGGAAGATGTGGAATCCTTTATGAATGTGTAAGTCCTTGGAGGGACGGTTCTTGGCTTGATGGAGAAGCTGTTTGCTCAACTCTTCATAGGAAAAGGCTTGGCATCAACATGACTTTGCCAGATTTTCTCTCCAGGTTCCGACTTGTGCCCGTGGGTGTGAGATCACAACACATTCCTTATGCAACCTCATTCTACACACCAGCCCCCACTCTTCACACCTACTACCCTTTTCATCTTTTCAACAAGTAATTAAAGTTGGCCTGACCTCAAACATCCTCTACACCAGAAGAAATGCAGAGATGATTGATTGTTGCTCTCAATTATTTCAAGTCAAGGGTGGTGCTTTACGAAGCTTTGTGACCTCTGAGGCAGGTGATAAATGCTGATTGAATGAATAATGGAACGCCCAGGTGGGGTTGACCAGATCTCTCTACTGTAAAGCTACTGTCTTCCTCTTTGTAAGTAATAGTATCTCCTGAGGAGATGCTTTGAGACTATGGAAATACCCTGTTTCTCATCAAACTTTCACCACTGATTTTAGCATCCATTGATGATTCCTGTGTGAAATGATTAGTATGATACTATTTGCCCAATGGTGATTTTGCCAGTTTCTTTTAAATATAATGATGCATTAAAACAAAACTCCACCTTGGTGGCTCCAGCACTTGTTAGCTGTATGACCTTGTGGATGTCACTTAAACTCTCTGAACTTTATCTCTAGGCTGGGCATTAATAATAGTAATTGACCCACAGGGATTGTTTGAAAATTAAAGTAAGGAATATGTGTCAAACTCTTAGAACAGTGTGTGATAAACAGTAAATACTCCATCAAGGTTAGCTATTATTATTACATATATTATATCGTTATTATTATTATATCATATTTACCAGCATTGTTCAACACTCATGGACTCTTTACAAAAAAATTCCATTTTGGCAGATCCTATGCAGGAAGAAAGGAGATTCTGTGATACTGTCTTGAAACGAGCAGTAGAATCGTTCACACAGGCAGAGAATGCAGATCCATGCCTGGCAGTGGAAAGATATTCCAGGAAGGATTAAGTACCACTAGGAGCACTGAGGGGCTCCAGCCAACATTTCTCCCAGCTCCTCGAAGCAAGCATTTGTTTCTTCCCTAAAGACAAGAGCTATGCTGGAAATCACTGCTATGGAAGTGTTCTGTGGAATGAGGGCTTCGACCATGTGACAGATCCTCTTGTGAAATGAGAGTCTCCCGAGGAATGCCAGCATGTGGGAATACCTTGTCTGTGCCTGAATGTGAGTGTATTACTGGACAGGGTATTATGTGTGTGATCGTCACGGAGAAGCATCAGCTCAAGTGTGTAACTGTGGGTAAGACAGAGGTAGGAGATTCTCAGTGGCTCAGCATGAAGGCTTCTCCTTGGCTTACTGCTGCAAAAGTATCACTACTGCATAGTCCAAATAAAATCATCTTTCCCTGGGGTGCACTGTGGACCACTGGCCCTCTGGAGTGTCACTCTCTAGAAGAGAAGGAAGAAGACCATGAGGTGTCATATCTTGATTTTAATTCCGTGTCAGAAGGCAACACGACCTCATGAACAATCAGCTTTTCCTAACTCCCCTAACATATAATATGAGAATAATTATACTGTTCCCGCCCAAATTCATATCTACCTGAAACTTGATTTGGAAGGATGGTCCTAGCGTACATAATCAAGATGAGGTCATGGTGGATTGAGGTGGGCCTAACCCGGGGGACTGGTGTGCAGAACAGAATGCCATGTGAAGACAGGGACCGATAGGAACGGTCGCTCTACAAACAAGGAACGCCAGGGATGGCCAGAAACACCAGAAGCTAGGATAGTGTAATGGAACGGATTCTTCTCTTGAACCCCAGAGAGAGCATGACCTTGTCGTCACCTTGATTTTGGACATCTGGCCTCCGGAACTGTAGAAAATAGATTTCTGTTGTTTTAAGCACCCCCCGCCACCACCACCAGTTTGTGGTGCTTTGTCACACCAGCCCCGGGAGATGAATACAGTAATAAGTCCCCATCACATGGTGCCTTCCTGAGCATTGGTTTGAGTACCACGTGCAAAACCACCTTCACAGGTGCAGGGGCTGGTGGTGGCCTGTATATGGGGTGATGATTACAACCACGAACTCAGAGGCAGTGTCTGTCCACCGCTCAGCACCTGAGGGACTTTGGGTAAGTTCCTTACTTCTTCTGAGTCTTGGATTCCTTATCTGTAAAACAGGGACAACCTCTACCTTCTTTCTAGCGTTGTCAGGAGTATGCAATGGGAGACCGTGCAGAAAGCACCTGGCACAAAGCACCTGACAAATAATAATGCTGCTGACACCGATATTATTATTTATGAAAAGAATCCCCTATATTTGGTTTTCCCCCTGTAGTTGGAGTTTGGGGCAATTATTGGGATCGCCTTACAATATTTAATGTGCACTTCTGAGGAACCCTACTGTGTGTGTGATCCCGGCAAATTGTGTGGACGACCAGGCGACTTCACCCAGGAAGCATAAGTAGCACAAAGGGAAGGAAGACAGAGCTGGAGATCTGCTCCATGACCACAGCTCTGCATCGTGAAAATGTGTGATTGGTCCCGACGGGTCACACTATTCCCCTGTGAAGCACACATCTGAGTTAGGATGGAAGAGAACATCTCAGACCCTCAAGATTGGAAAGGCCTGATTGTAAAGTTAATTTAGACAACCAGTGAAGTCAGAGCTGAAGACAGCGTAAGGCGTGTCCCCCTTTGAGATGTAAAGGAGTGGGTGTATGCACTTGCTTGTACTGAACCCTGTAGAGTTGAACTTCCGTGCTCTCAAAATCCTGCAGTGCTGTTTCCTTCCAGATGAACAAAACCTGCTCCTTGGATGAAACCATTGAAGTCTGCAGGATACACCTCTCTGAGCATCCACATAGAGATTTGGGCTTTTAAAACAGAAATTTAGTTGGGGGTGGGGAGAGGCTTTGCTTTCTAATCAGGTACATCAAACACAGACAAAATCCCACCTAAAGTTCTTCTTGAGAAATCAATGAATGGATCATGATCAAAGTGTCTGACTTTTCCAGCTTCCCCAAATAACACTATTCTTGATGATACTTTCAAAGATGATGGTGCGTATAGGAACAGGGCACTTCTTTATTTGGTTTTTCAGTACACTGCGGTGCTAGCTCGCAAAAGTCCACTGAATGCATCAGTCCTTTCTTCTCTCATCTTAAAAAAAGGAACCTTCTGATCTAACAGCATGACCACACTGTTTATAAACCCAATTTATAAATTATAATTTCACTCATTCACTTATTCAATAAATATTTACTGAGCACCTACTATGTGCCAGGCACTATCCCAGACACTGAGGACACAGCAGTGAACAAGACACAGCAGAAATTGCCACCTCCGTAAGCTAGCGTGCAGACACGGGTGTAATACAAGATCAAGAGTTAATACCCAGAGAGTGCGTTCGGTGGTGGTGTGGGCTGGGGAAAGCACAAAGCAGTGAAGGAAGACAGCCAGGGCTGGGGTTACAGGCTGTAATTGTGGACAGTGTCCCAGAAGGGGCTTCACTGGGGTGGTGGCAGGTAGGCAGAGTTTAAGGAGGAAAGGGAAAAAGCCAGGTGGAGATCAGAGGGAAGAGCCTTGCAGGGCTGAGGCAACAGCAAGTACAAAGGCCCTGAGGTAGGGCAAATGTGGGCTGTTACGGAGCTGTGGAGCCGGAGCAGAGGAAGCCAAGAGGAAAGCGGCCGAGGAGGGGAAGCAGGAGGAGCAAGACCACAAGGGCCTGGCGACGCGCTCAGGCCATCAGCTCTTCTCTGATTGGGGCGGGCAATTACAAGGAGTGTCAGAGGAGAGGAGTGATGGGCAGTGACCGGTGGCTCCGGCTGCCATGGGGGCAACAAACGCCGAGGGCGTCAGGAAGAGCGGAGGTAGTGAGAGCAACAGGAATAGCTCAGGCGAGAGGCAAGGGCATGCGGGCGGCAGTGGGGGCAGGTGCCGGACTCTGTCGTGTGGGCAGGTGGAGGGGGCGGTGGATAGACAGATACACTCATGGGTCACACCTCTGTGTCTCCGTCTTTAATATCCAGACACCCCTGTCTGTGTGGACATCGTGAGAGTACGGCTGGGTCCTCTGCAGCTGGTAAAAAGTTATTTTTATTCTCATATCTCTATGTCTACACTGACAGCAATAACTGTGTGTATAGCCCCATATAATTCTTTCCTGGCTGCAGAGAGCTCACTTAGCCATGCTCTTCATTCTTGGCGGACGAATTGGTCGCTGGGTTAGTTGCCCACGGCGCTAGCTTAGTGGTAGTAAAAGGACCCTCTCCCAGTTCTAGAGGCCCGAGGTCTGAAACAGGGTCCACTGGGCTCTGTGCAGCCCGTTACCCTCACCGCTGCCCCCCAAGGTTGCTGCTCCCCCCGAGGACCTCCCCATGCTCCACTAACGGCCGATGCCTGGTCTTCCCTCTCCTTGATCCCTCAGTGTGATGCAGGCCAGAGCTTACTTCTCTGTAAACCCCGTTTTCGCTCGGCTTCCAGGAGACCACACTCTGCTCTCCCACACCCCTTGGGGAGCTCCAGGGCACTTGGCCAGCCACTCTCCCCTGGACCAGCAAACACTGTGGTGCCCAGAGCCCAGGTGTGGCTTTGCATCTCATCCCCACTGCCTCCTGGACGGTCCTCTGGTCCCGAGGCTCTGACCCCGGTCTCGATTATCAGGACTCCCGAGTCACTATCATCAGCCTCTGGCTTAAACCCCAGCTGGCTCCTCGACATCCCCGCTCGGATGCCCAATGGGCATGGAGAGTCAGCGTTCAAGAGTGGACAAAAGTAGTGAGCCGGAGACGGCCGGTGAGGACAGGAATTCCCAGGAGCTTTGCCGAAAGGGGCAGAGAGAGACAGGGCCGTGGCTGGAAGGGGGAAGGGGTCCACGGAGGTTTGTTCATTTAGGATTGGATCCGAGCATGCCTGCAGGCTGGTGGGAAGGACGGGGGATCACGGGAAGGAGGGAGGAACCAGCATCCAGGGTGTGAGTGGGGGAGTGGGTTGTGCAAGCTCAGTGATGGGGGAGGCAGAGCGTATGGCACCCACACGGTACAATCTTATAGTTTAAAACAATTAACTACTTTCGTCTTCTCCTAGACTCTGTATTTAGCAACATACTGAGTGAGTATGCATTTAATGCCTGATGGCCTCTAACCAGCGCTTCTGCACAGAGTGTGACATGAATCCTTCTGAAACCGTGCAGGGAAAATGGGACACAGTTACATGTTTTTAAAATACAGGAAGTTCAAAACAATGGGATGCCATTTTCTTCACCTCTGAGTTTTGTAAAAATTAAGATCGTGGTTAGTGAGAAACCCTAACAGGTGATTGTTACCCGTATGAATGGCGTGTTTCTGTTTGGTTGCACTCAGCCTGGAACGCTTTACCACTTTCCCCCAACGGTGGCTGCAAAGACAAAGATGCTCGGTGTTAAAAGAAGGAAGGCATCAAACGGGACAGAACTGAAGGGGACCTGTGATCCCAGAACTAAAAGAATAAAGAGGGGCTAAATGTATGTGTCCCTCTCATTTTAGCATCTTAGGAACATTTTATGAGCAAAGCAAACGGATGGATGGATGAAGCATAATGTCTAATGCACTATAAAGGTGAGCAAAATGCCTTTGCTTTCATTTTTTTAAAAGATTTTATTTATTTACTTGAGAGAGAGAATGAGAGAGAGAGGACATGGAGGGAAGAGGGTCCGAGGGAGAAGCAGACTCCCTGCTGAGCAGGGAGCCCGACGTGGGACTCGATCCCGGGACTCCAAGATCATGACCTGAGCCGAAGGCAGTCGCTTAACCAACTGAGCCACCCAGGCGCCCCTGCTTTCGTTTTTTTTAAGATTTTATTTATTTAGGGAGAAAGAGAGAGGGTGAGCTGGGGGGGAGGGGGCAGAGGGAGAGGGAGAGAGAATCTCGAGCAGACTCTGCACTGAGTGCGGAGCCCACGCAGGGATCGATCTCACGACCCTGAGATCATGACCTGAACCAAAATCAAGAGTCCGAGGTTCAACCGAGCCACTGAGGCACCCTGCCAAATGCCTTTTCCAGACAGAGGGGGAGAGAGACTGCAGGGCATCCTTTGTTAACCCAATGACAAGCCACTTAATGATGAAAGCATTTCCACCTCGTTCCAGAACACGGGGGACTGTGTCTCAGATCCGCCTCCATTACCTCTTAGGGGGCCCGAAAGGAAATCCCCGCTTCAAAATATTTTCCAAATTAAAGTGTCTAATGATCAATTCTGTCAACAAATGCTTTTTCTTTGTCCTGAGCTTGGTGCTGGCATGTTTTCACGAATGGAGTTTCAGTTCCATCTGTAAAGGCGCCCGACCCCCCAGGGCACTTACCATCCCCCCCAACCCGAGCATCCGCTGGTTGTCTTTAATCCTGTTTTCTCCAAAGAGTTCATAAAAGTCAGTTCCCCAAATCTCGGGGTGAAAACAGACCCAAGCAGTCAGGCTATCCATCGCCAACTCGAGGCAAGAGCCCACATAGCTCATCCTGCCGACAGATTCGTAAGGCAATGTGTCTCCATATGTTTCCGGGTGTCTGCTCCCGAGCTGTGCAAATTCCCCGTCCACGAGATCATTGTTTCTGCTCTCTCCTGCACAAGGAAACCAGGGATCACCGCACTGCAATGCCCCCTGATCTCCCCTCCCCTGGTTATAAACACATCTACAACGGTACCCATCTCTTCTTTGGGGAAAAACACGATTCTTCCTTCTCCGTGTCATACCCTCCCCTGGTGCTCTTCCTGCGTGTGCCCATCCTTCTCCCTGCTCACGGAGCACGTGTGTTCCTTCAGGGACCAAACACACCTCCACCTGCCCCTGAGCTCAACACCCCTCCCTCCACGCTGCTCTCCTCCCAGCTGCTTCCCTCCCAGCTGCATCCTTTCTTTGATTTCTAGATGACCCTTCCGCTCATCTGGCTACTCCTTTTCCATTTCTACCGTCCCGGGACTCTGTTGCCCTGAGTCCCATCGCTGGGCAGCCCAACCTCCTCTGCAGGGCGTTCCCCGAGGGTCACGCCGACTCCCCTAGTTCTCGGCTATACACTGAATGCCGACTCTGTCGTTCCACCCTGAACCTTTCCCTGAGCTGATAGCTCATTTCCCAGGCACTTCATGACTATCCTGAATATCCTTCATGAATGACCGTAGACTCCAGTGTCAACAAGTCTGTGGTCAAATTCACTACCCCATGGCCCAAGCCTAGCTCCTCTGGGCTTACCCCCTATGCCAATGACTTCCCACCCTTCTCCAACTGGATGCCATGTCTTATCTCTTTCACCCCTTGGATCTGGATCATTCTCTTGTCTGGACTAGTCTAATAGCCCTTAATCTGTCTCCCAGGTAGTAATTAATTTATTTTCCTTCCAGCTCATCTTTTGTTCCAGGAACAGGCATCAGAATCATTGGGGAGTTTTCTCAAAGAATATCCACCAAGCATTTGCAAGTGTGTCCTCTCATTTATGTCCTAACTAAACTTTCAAGGTCGGCACTCTTGTACGTTCCCATTTTATAGGCAGAAGGAGGAAAATCACCTGCCGAAGGTCCCATAGCTGGGACTGGAAATGCCCCAATTAATATGCACAGCATTTGTTCGTTCTTATTCATGTACATTCACAGATTGTGTGCCTATTTATACTTCTATTCCCAAAGCTGTTTATACATTGATTTAAATAAAAGTTCTTCCTTTAGTAAATGAAGCTGCTTAAATTTTACATTTGTTCTTGATGCTAACAGCTTCTGCCCTGTACATCAGGAAGCCAGGCTCATCAAACATGCTCATGTGATAATACTTCTGATCGAGACAAACCACCTTCAATAAATAAATCATCTTGAGACTAGAAATACATGCATCACAGTGGTTAATTGTTCTCTCCTACTGGGGTTTTCACCAGGATACTCATGTGCATGCGTGCTTGTGTGCACACACACACACCAAACACACACACACACACACACACACTCCCAACCTTTCACCACTTCAAAACTTACAGCTTTATTCATTCCACATAACTCAGATTTCCTTTTTTCCTCATCTTCACTTACAAAATTGTCTATTTTAAAACACATTCCAAGGGCACCGTCTAATGATACACAATAGAGAATCACAGGATTTTTTTTAAATGCAGCTTTAAAGTTTGTGGAATACATTTGAATGTGTTTGCATGTGATGTGGATTTTTTTCTTTGTAATATAAGCTTTTAACTTTTATTGTGCATATATAATATGCAGTATGGGACAGATACAGAAAATTACATAAAGAAAATTTATAGCCTAAAATATCATGACCAAAACACTTGTAGCTACCAAGCAGGTCAAGCATTGGAACTCCATCGGCCCCTTCCCAGACCGTGGGCCCCTGTGTGCCAAACCTCTCTCCAGAAACCACCACCACCTGATCTGGAGGTAGTCACTTCCTGGCCTTTTCCCATAGTTTTATCACTCAAGTGTGATCTCTCAACCCTGCAGTTGGGTTTTGTCCATTTTAATATGCCTCTTAGTCCTTTTTAATACATAGATTCCTCCTTAATCCCTTTTTTCTTCCCTATGTAATTTATTTGGTGAAGAAGCCAGGTTATGTGACATGGCATGTTCCCATGGTTGGGGTTTGCCTGAAGGCAATCCTGTAGTGTAGTCTTCCATAGTGCTCTGTTCTTTCTTTCCTATAAACTAATAGTTGGATATATAGATTTGATCAGGTTCAAGTTCAATTCTTTTTTTTCAGGGAGACTGCCTCATTGGGTGGTTACCCATCAGAAACACAGGGTGGCTGGTTGCCTGCCTTATTTGTGATGTTAGCAAACATGATCCTCAACACCTAGAACCATGAACTCACCAGAAGTAGCACAATGATGATATTATAATTCTATAATTTTCTTTCTTTCTTAGCTGAAATAATGTCATAAAAAAGGCAGTTTTCCACATCTATTATTTGATTACCCAGTGATGCAGTTCCTATAGGACAGTTGATATGGGATAGTTTTCTGTTTTACCACCAATTTTGCAAATTATGAGTTATTCCAACATTCAACAGCAACCAATTCAATTTCTATAGAATCGTCAAGAACTCATGGATTTAAACATGTTTAGCATGTCTTAATTCACCATAGTTATTTCCCTTGCAATGCTTGTGTTCTCTCACCTCTGGTTAGTGCTGGCCTTTTCAAGTTCGCTTTTGAGATTTTTTACTGGACTCAAGAAGTCTTTGGTAATGTCGCTGCTGTCCGTCACAATAAGACATGCCAGGCTCATCTGCACTTCCCCTGCCCCAGATGCGGGAAAGGCCATCAGTCATTTCTCCAGAAAAGGAAGTCCTGTTTTATTCCTTTGTTTTCCTTGGAAATGGCCTTTCAAGACCACAGTCTGTGCTGGGGGTGATCATTCCTGTTGGTTTGCTCCTTCATTCTAGGCCTTTCAGTGGACAGAGTTGGGAAATACAGGTTTCCATATGTACATCTGTAAAGAAAAATATCTCAAGGGTTCATACTGATCCTTCCAGCTCAAATTCAGGACTACAGGGTTCTTAATGCCACGTTTCCCATGTCACATGTGTCCCTTGGCTCCCACCACAGTGACCTGGTTCTCAAGGACGTCCATATGATAGGATCCTGGTTAAAACAGGTGCCACGTTTGCCTTATCCCACGTCACTCACATAGCAGTCTCAGAATAACAAAACCAGTGCCACCTCCCCGAAGAGAGCACAAACGGTTGCATTTGCTCTCCCCTTGCTTTCTGCTTATGACTGTTGTCCTCTACTTACGTGGTCAGAACGGAGAGCAGTTCCATACCACCTCTCCTTCTTGTACCATTCAGCCCATCTTTTCAACAAATGAACACATGTTCATAGCTCACACCAGTTACGTTGGTGTCTCTCCACTTGCGTTGGTTGTCTGAGGCTGGAACCTTACAGATTCTCCAGAAAGACCCACGGGGGTCATCCTGGCTGAGTCTTTACAGGTTCTGTAATCAGTAGGGTTGGGTATAAAATCCTTGGATTACATTTTCTGTTCTTGAATAATAAATGTTGGCATTTACATATTTGATGACAATTTGATATTTTTCCTTTCATATATAACTTCATATATTTGGTTGTGTTTCCAAAATATTTGATCCTTTTTTAAAAATTCAGTACTCTTAATAGGATGTTTCTTATGATTAGTTGTTCTGGGCCAAAGCTCTCAAATATGGGGGGTGCCCTTTCAATATAGAGCTCCAGTTTGTTTTTTTTTTAATCTCAGGAAAATTTTTACTGAATTATCATCTCAGTGTTTATTGTCTTCCCTTGTTTAGATTTTATTTTCTGAGGACTTAAATTTTGTGTTTATTGCATCTGTCTTACTTGTTTTCTAAGCTTGTCACTTTCTCTAAAATCTATTTTTTCATGTATTTTTTCGTTTCTTTTTAGTTTTCAAAAATGTCCTTTCCCACTGCCCATCTACAAAGGCACCTCAGATGCATCCCTGCACACTTTCACAGACCATTTCTGATGCCATGATCCTTGTGCTTTTTGTTTATGATTCTTTCCTGCATTCTATCACCTTGCTTCCAAGGTTTCTGGTTTCGAGTTACAGTGTTCCTTTTATATATTTAATCTTGTATCATTTTACTTTAAAAGAGCCATGTTTTCTTCTGGCTTGTGGGTATGTCTTCTTGGTGTTTCACTGTCCAGGGGGTCCCTGATTCTGCCCATTTTCTCACCAACACATGTTGTTTTGTTTGTTTGCTGGGTTGTTTAAATAGTAGCCACCCTAATGGATGTGCAATAATTTGAATTTATCTTGAACTAGGAGCATGTGTGGTTTTAACAACAATAACTAAGGCTCATTTTGGGTCTCGTGTGGCAGCCGGAGGGCTGAGTCTGGACCAGGAGGCGGAAGATCAGTTCCAATACACTATTTGCCCAACTCACCTGGAAGGAGTCGGAAAGTGTCCCCTGGTTTTGGAACTATGAGATGTACTGATCTTATTAAGCAATGACCATTTTGGTGGGGCAGCAGCTGGATGGATCGGAGTGGGTGCAGGTGGAAGTAGGAGGAAAGAATAAGCTCAGGGTGTGGGGCTCTGGCTTTCAGGGCACTTGCCTGGGAGGGTCGGAGGGTAGCCCTCCCATGGCACATCTCTCCTTGGGCACCCTACACACCATCTCCTGTTCACACACAAGCATTGGGAGCTCCAGGTGGGACCCAGGAGGGCACGTGGGGTCAAGACAGCTTTCTAATAATGTCAGACATCACTTCTCCGCACATCCTGCTCACCACTGCTTAGATTAAGAATCAGCATCCCAGCGAGGACTGGCCAGCAGCCAGCGTGGGGAAAGAGCCTCATGCAACGGGATTTTCTACACCGGGGAGAATTCAGTGAACAGGGCAGTTTCCCTCTTTCAGGGAGTCAGGCTGTGAAGCATGCAGAACAATCCATCTGTTTGCAGACGCGTTCGGTGGCAGAGGTGATGGAGTCCCAGGCAGCTGGTATGTCCTGAGCCATCTGCATTCTTACCACAAACTCAGCAAAAAGAGCTCGGCTTTTTCTCCTCTGACCAAATGAGAGTGAGTATCATAACAAAAATCACGAGGGATGACCAATGTAATAGCCACAGTGATGTTTTGTGCCATTTTTCTTCGGGGATATACCTATGAGGACCCTTCTCCAAAAGATGAAACAATTCTATTAAGGGGACGGAGCTCACCTTGTACAGTCCTACAATCCCATATATGGAAATCTAAAAATGGGAAAGTGAAGCACCTGCCTATAAACCATCTGATTAACCAACAAGTATTTACCCCGGGACATGAAATGGTTAGTGCCAACCAGAAGCATGTCTCCAAGAGCCCCTTCTCTCCATCTGAAACCTTTTCTCATGTTCTTTTTGCAGAAACGGGTATTGTGCCGCAGGAAACAAGAGCACGTCTTCTCAGATGCTGCCCTCGGATGTTTTCTGGGAGGTGACAAGTGGGCTGTCCGAGATGCGGGATCCCATTTTGTGTGACATGCTGCGGCATTGATTGTAACCCGCCTGATGTATTAACATTTTCCCAAGGGAAGCGTTTGAGCCGAAAGGACTGTGGGAATCTCGCCCGCCCACCCCCTTCACGCTGCACTGCTCGCGCTCGGGGCTCCAGCTTCTGTGTCCCTCCTCGCAAGGCCGCCATGGACCATCTTCACATTGAACTTCGCCAAGGAAGGGGTTGTGCTGTGGAATCAGAAGAGAGATCCCCTTCAGAGAGGGGAGCGGACTTCTCCCCTGGCACAGCCAACGTTTGGAGGTAAGTGTTGTTTGAAGGCTCAAAGAGCTATAAAATAATCATCAGCATCATCCAACTTTCAAAAAAAAAAAAGAAAGTGGCTTTATTAGCACTGGGATTTTGTTACCTTTATTTGAAAACAGTGTGGTGAGTTGTCAAGCCGCGACTCATTCTTTAATTTAATATATTTCAAGGAGCAAAGAACAGGCTCCATGCACTGTGGCACGATTGTACTTCTGACGTGCCTATTTCTAAACCTCGGGATTTAGATCTTAATCTTGAAAGCACTCCAGACTTCAGCCAGGGCGTCTGCCCTCTGTTAAAATACAATGCGGAGTTTCTGAAATAATTGTGTAGCGATGGCCATTTTTCCTCCATGAAGCATTTTCCACGTGAGGAGCATCCTTTGAAGCCAGGAGCCATGAAGATGGCAGGGGGCAGAGGTGAACTGAGTGTTACAGAAGTTTACATTCCTGGCAGAGGGTGGGTTGCAGAGCGCAGGAGTGAGTCTATTGATATTCAGCGCTTTGACCTGCTAACAATAACCGGGGGCCCGGGGTCACTGCCGCAGCACGTCCCAGCATTCTGTGGCAGTGCAGAGAGACAGACCTTATCAGTTTTCATTTGCTCGGGCGGGGGGGGGGGGGGGTCGCAGGACTGTCCACGCGCTCACCAGTTGCTCCTGGGGAGGGATGCAGTGCGGAGCGCATGGCACGGGGTCAGTCACAGAAGGCATTCCTACCCATCCCGTACCCCACGTGGCAAGCAATCTTAAGATAATTTGCCTGGAGATTTGCAGCGTGATGGGTATTTTTCAAAACCTCATGCCAGAAGAGAAAGGGGAAAATTAATAGCGTATCCTGAAGCTGGAATTTTAAAGGGCACAGACAGAGTAAGGCAACACCCTGCTGTTGCTATTTCTTTCTTTGTGTTAAAAAAAAAATTGCCTTTCCTGACTTTGAAAGTAGCTACTGCTTTTTTTTTTAAAGGAAAAAAAAAATGAAAGCCCTACCAACCATTTCTTTTTGACAATGGGGAGCACTTTTCCCCTGGTACTCAACTCATTTTGAATACGGTTCTACCAGTCTTATAGAATACATAGCATGCACGGACCATTTTATTACAGAACATCTAAGCAGACGCCCGGCAGAGGGGAGTGGGTGCGTGTGTGGTGGAGGTGGAGGGGGAGGCATCAACTTGTTTATTGCAGGAGGGAGGTCTCCTTCTCACACAGGCTCCAGCTTGTGGTTCGCCTGCTTTGTTCTTCAGCACAACCTCGATAGGAGCCCCGCTTGTGAGATACCACCTGGCTTTGCCCGGGTGTGGGGATGTTTGCCGTTGTGTGTCTTTGACGGCAGAAAGCACAACTCAGAGTGGACCAGGGGCTGACCTGGCTCCCTCCGCAAAGGAGGCAGAGGCCAGAGCACGTGTTGGAGGAATTCCCGTGCGTGCGCTCCTGCGCTCCGGGCCCAGCCGTGTCTGCACTGTGCCTGGGGCTCGTCTGTGTGTGTGCCAAGTGTGAGCATCAGAAGGATCCTTTGTTCCCCTTATGACCTGACCAAGGACTGTACTTGTGTTATGTCTTATGCATAATTAAATATCCAAATATCTATTTTGTTAACGCGGTTCAGGAGGGCTTAGCTTTGAATGGAGAAGTTGGACAGGGTGGCCACCACGCAAGGCCTTGTAGGATGAGCACAGCCCCAGGGGAGGCCGTTCGTGCGGAAGGATGAGGCCCTTCTCCTGAGAGGGGACGCGCGGAGGCAAGACCGTCCCCACTTTAGGCTCGCCAGCCGTCTCTTGTCATGCTGGCAGCCTGTTGTTGCACTCTCTCTAAAGAGCAGTGGCCACTTGCATCTCCAGCAAGTGCGTGAACTTCCCCCAAGCAGGTGCAGCACCAGTGTGACCGCCGGCGGGCACCAGCACACATGCGTGGGGATCGCGTCTGCTCTTTGCGCAGTTCTTCCTGGGACTTTCATCCCACTTACCCCGCCATGTCGCCAGCCCACTAAGCATATTTTTTGATCTCCGAAAGAGTGGGAATCCTATAGGCGGATGGGCTCATTTCCATGAGCTGTATAAAGTCATTATCCAGATGAGCAAAGGGAAAGGAAGGGAGACCCCGCCGTCGCTCTAGCTGCTCATCACAAGCTTGGGATGGACGAGGTTCATGGCGTCAAGGGCATCAGATCCAATGGCATGGAACCCATCCGTGGGGAGCCGTGGCAGAAACGACCACAGAGACTGTGGGGGCGGGGAGGGAGGGACTCCTCTACCTCCACCTCAGCAAACACACGGCACACTCTCTCACGCACACACGCATGCACACACGCCCATACACACGCACGCACACACGTGCACACCGGCATGCACGTACTGTCAGACATATACACCCACACCCACTCTCGGTCCCCTCCCCTCCCCCCCGTACAATGCTCCCTGTCTCTACTTAAGCGTTCTTGCTCACACCTCCTGTTCCTCTGTGGAGTGCACCCACTTGGGGTGGATGGAAGGAGGTGACATGCACATTGTCTGCTTCTGTTCACGACTTGATTTGGGGACCCCACAGCAGATGCCCTGGTCAGATTGCAAGCAAATTAAACATGCTTGTGCCCGGAGCCTGGAGGATGAACTACACGACCTCAGCTTCTAGATGTGGTCTTATATGAATTTATATATGTTTTTTGAAATAAAAAAACTGAGTTAAGAGCCGACTTTTCTGAAGAGCAGTCTAATCAATTATTAAATAAAAGAAAGTCCTTCAACTAGCCCACGATTTCCTCATCCACCTTTTTGTTTATTTATTTATTTTGATTTCTGGATGGGAGATAAAGCAAGGTTTTGCTTTCCTGCCTCCTCTTCGGCTTTTTTAAAAACACTGTTTAGCACCAAAGCCGATTCCTCGTCTCAGAAAGAGCCGGCATGTGAGCTCCGGAGGAGGGAAGCCCCGACCTGCCCGTCTCCTGGGCGCTGGCCTCTCGCAGAATTTTCTTCTTAATTTTCCTTGTTGAAAGGAAGGAGTGGTCCTGGTGCTCAGATGGTGTCACTGGTACCCCCAGCCGAGCGAGAGTAATTATTCCCACTCGGGGTGGCTTTGATACGGTTCTGAGGGCACAGCCTTTCTTCTGCTGGAGTTATTGTCCTCATTAGGAAATGAAAAAAGATGGCAGATGACAATACCATGAAGGGACCAGGGAAACACCTACACGTTATCCACCCTTAAAACACGGCCAATCCTCCGGCCCGAGAAGAGCGATGTCAGCATGGCAGGGCAGACTCCAGGCTTGGCGTGGGTTCCCAGGAGCCAAGGAGAGCAGGGATGTAAATGCCTGGGATTAATCCACATGATCCAACCTGCAGGGAGGGTTCAGGTATCTGAGACGGGCTGAGGGTAGCCTGGGTGGCTTCTGGCTTTTCGGGGGGTGGTACAGATCCTGCCTTTCCCTTGCAGTTCATGAAGTCAGGGCTTGAGAACCAGGGGCGTACCGGGGTTCTCCAGCTGGTGAGACAAGCAGCTGGGTCTTGTTGGACGCTTTCCTAAGTTGGGTGCTGTGGGCTGAATGGGCCCCGACATGCATTTGGGGGGTCCCAACCCCCGACACCTCACAGGGTAGCCCTGTTTGGAGATGAGGTCTCTCAAGAGGTGACTGAGGTTAGTGGAGGCTGTTAGGGTAGGCCCTCATCCAAAAGGACTGGGTCTTTGTAAGAAGAGATTAGAGCACAGGCTTGCACGGAGGGACGACCATGTGAGGGCACGGGGAGAAGGTGGCCATCTGCAAGGCGGGAGGAGAGGCCTCAGAGGTCACCACCCTGGCTGATGCCTGGGTCTCGGGCTTCAGCCTCCAGAGCCGTGAGAATAAACGTCTGCCGTTTGAGCCACCCAGCCTGTGGCAGCCCAGGAGGGCGGCCTGGGCACACACATACGGCAGGGGACTGGAAGAATTTAAATCCACATCTCTTGCCCTTTGAATAAAAGAAAGCATCTCTCATCCCCCAAACCTCTGAGGAACTTTACCTCCGAGGCTGCAGAGCAATGGCCTGTAAACTCAATACGACATCAGCAGCTCCTGAATTTCAGGGGGAGAAATTTTCGGGCACAAGGCCCCCCCGAGGCCGGAGCCCCGTTCTCTGCGTGAGAGCCTTTGCCGAGTGTGGGCACAAAGACGTGCAGACAGACGTGTGGGTTTACGACCCGCGTGCAGGGAGGACCCGCTTCTCGGGGCCACTCCACGCACCTTGATTCTGAAAATATTTTCAACGGGATTTTTATTTGTACTCTTGCTGCAAAGAGACCCACTTGTTCCTTCCCTCTGATTTCTGATTCTGCCACGGGCACTGTACGAATGAGAGCTCTGATAAGAGAAAAAAACTGGGCCAGGAATTAAATTAATGCTTTTAGACAAACATCCATTCTATCTCCGATTCTAATGCTAATTACATTTGTGGATCAAAGACCATTCGTTCAAGTTTTGCTTCTGAAAAACAGGGGGAGATTTTACTTTCTCGTTTGATATTTTTATGAGACTTGATGGGGGCGGGGGAGGGGTACGGGGTGGGGGGTCAGGGTCTGGGGAGGGAGGCCCCTCCCACGAGGACCGGGGGGAGCATGGAGGTTCCCCAGAGCAGGCTTTGGGTCAGATTCATGTCCCGCGTTTCTTCGTTCCCTCCATGACTGCCCGCTAGACGCGGCAGGCTGCGTGCGTCCTGTCTTGGCTGCGGAGGCTTCTAGACGCGGTGGGGAGGACAGACAGAAGGCGGGACGTGAGCCAGGAGCCGGGAGCAAGGGCCGATGCACAAAAAGCCGCAGAGGACATGGCTGTGTGATTCCAGGTCTGTGACATTCTGGAGAAGGCACAGAGACAGTCAAAGAGTTGGGTGGCTGGCAGGGTCTCGTGGGGAGGGACGAAGAGGTGGACCACCTGGCTTTGGGGCAGAGGGAGGACTCTGTGCGCCAATGTGCAGGCGGACGCGTGACGGGCATTTGCCCACAGCCGCCGAATGTCCAACACTAAGAGTTTGTGGCCTGAGGCCCATGTGGTAGCTGCTCTCGGGTGGGGGGGGGAGTGACCACCAGCGAAAGACGGGAACGGTGGATCGGCCTCGCAGGCCAGCGCGCAGAGGGCCTCGCACGGCGGAGGGGAGGCAGGCACTGGCGGAAAATCAGGCCTGGGTGGAAATCTCAGAAAGCCCACTTCCGAAATCAACAACAGCTAGGAAGAAAGAAGGTGGCACGGGGGGGGGGGGGGCAGGGACGCCCCGGGGAGGTCACAGCCGGACGCCCCGCCGATGCACCTCAGTAGGTGCGTTCACGTGACGGCACCCGGGCTGGCGGCGCCTGGTTTGTGGGCTCGGGTGTGCAGGGTTCTTTCTCCCTGTCTCCCCGCTTCCTGTTTGCACCCCTGGATGGGATTCAGAGAGCTTCCCTCCTAGAGAAAGACCCAAATCAAGTCCTTCCCAACAGAGATGACCCCTGTGATAAAGGAAAAGGTGTCCGGAGGCAGAGGGGGCAGCCAGGAAGGCTTCACAGAGGAGGTGGCAGTGCAACCGACCCCAGGACGACGAGAATCGGGTCAGCACTGGAAAGTCCGGGCCAAGAGCGTTGCAGACACACGAAGGAGCAAGGGCCACGGTCTGAGGCCGGGGTGTTCCAGAAAGCCCAGGGTCTGAGCACAGGGAGTGTGAGGGGAGGTGCTCATGGGAATTTCCTGGTTTGGGTTCCAAGGTTCCTGTGTTCCGGGCAAACAAGACTGTGGTCACCATAACCGCGTGGGGGCCAGCTCAGGGAGGAATGCGAAGGCCCTGGTAAGGGCTGTATTTTACTTCAACCAGGGGGCCCCTGGACCGCAGGTACCGTTCACGACACCCGCCTGTGGTTCCGGCCTCGGGAGGAGCCGTCCCAGAGCCGCGCTCAGCCGGCAGGACGCTCGGAGCCGGGCCGGGGCAGCCGGTGCGCAAACTGTGCCCTGCAATCCTCCCCACGTGTCCCCGGCAGCCACGCGCTCACTGGGCCAGCCCCCGCTGGGTCTCCATCCCGATGTGCCGCTCAGTGGCCCTCACTGGCCCGTGCGCCACCTTCCCCCTGGATGCCAAGGAGAGCCTCGGCTCACGCTGCCCGCCCACGCCCAACGCGCCCAGGGCGCAGAGACCTCTCACCCAGGACACCTGCTTCTTGTCTCGCTGAGCGGCTGGGACGGCACGGGGGGGACGCAGTCACGGTCTTGGGTGGTGTGGTCGCCGCATGAACAAATCCATCACCTTCGATTCCGACAAAGCAAAATCCTACACATGCGTCCCAGTCCTGGAACAGGGCTCCGCTTCCATAACATGCTCCAAAGAAAACCTGGCCTTTCCTTCTATGCCTTCCAGGTACTGACGGAGCATGATGTCCCGTATCACACGGCGCCATCAGCTCTTCCCAGGTGAATGGGCTCTGACGGCCGCGTGGTCCCCTCTGCACCCAGACTGAGCTGCCCTCGCCGCGGTCCTCACGGTGCTCCCGCGCTCCGCCACCTCAGCACCAGGAGCGCGGTGTCTCCTGCCCCACGCGGCTTGCGAGCGTGCGTGGATTTCCGTAAAGAAGCTAAGTCGCTAAGTGGGGCGGCTCGCATTGAGCTCCCACATGTTAAATGGCTGTGTGTCGTGGATCGGCGACAAGAGAAGACACGTCTCCGCTTTCCTCGCGTCCCAAGAATTTTATCTGACGGATTTCTAAGCGTCAGACGCTGTGACACGGACGCAAACACCATCTGCACGACGGGGACCTCCACGTCCACAGAACACGGTGTCGCTCTCTAATGGAGACCTGTGCGTTTCTGCCGACGAACACGAGACTCGGGGGGTCATGTTTGGTCTTTCCTTTGGGAGCCTGGTGTTCCGGATGTCAGCAAATATCTCAGACCGATTCTCGAGTTCACAGACCCTTCTTTGGTGCCATGCTTTCTGCTCTTGTTGCTGCTTTGGGTAAATTAAAAAACGTAAGGTGGTGATGACAGTGAGTGTAGGAATAGGGCAAGAAGGTGGTGCTTGGGCTGGGCGGGATCTAATCTAATCTAATTGCAGGACCATAGAAGTGTGACCACTTCCATTTTGCAAATGTGGCAACTGTGCTGGAATCATAGCTCAGCCCGGTCTACTTCCAAAGCTCGTGTCCCTCCTCCCTCTGAGCTCCCCTGCCCTCGGCGTTGGCTTGGCGTGACCGAGTTTACCGGGAGGAGGTCCTTCCAGCAGCCCGTCTGAGGGACCAGGACGCAGGGTCTGTCTTGAGTTTGCGATTACACAGCACGGCCATTGCTTCCGTGAGCCGGATGCTGGAGATGGTGGGGGTGGGGGGGAAGTGCGTTAATGCACGATTCCTATCCCGGCACTGGAAGGGAATACGAGGGAAACAACGCAAAACCAGGCAATTCGGGGTAATCAGTGCTGGCTCCTCTTCCAGTTTCAGGAGCTGTGCTGAGACCACGGGGTTTCACTTCCCACCCCCCCTTAACCGATCATGCGCCAACACAGGAAACCACAGGAAAACCTCTGAGTCCTCCAAACAACATTTCCCCCAATTTGATATATTGCCAATTGAAAGAATGATCCTAAGAAGTGTTGTCCCCGGGGCTCCGTCCTTGGTCGTGGGCTCATTCCAAAGCTGCACCCCCAGGCTGTCCCCATTCGGCATGAGCTCAGGGACCACGGTGGTGCCAGAGCCCCCCACCCGGATGTCCCTGAGGCACCAGGCTCTGAGAATCTGCATCTGAAGCCGGGTCCTCCCGTGCCTTCACCTTGGGGCTGGCACCTCCATCCACGCAGGCTGACAGCAGACCCTGGACACTTGACCTCCCTCTTCTCCATCCTCCCCCCTCCCTTTCAATTCACCAAACCCTCCATCCCACGCGGGGTCCATGGCCTTGCTTGGTGCAAACGTGGACGTTTATCAGTGTGAGTGACCACGTGATATATCTACCTGCTTATGTCCCAACCGGCCTGAGAGCAACATGGGGGCTGAGGACACGATTTATTTCCTCTTTCAACCCGTTATCCGTAGCAGCACCTGACATATTTGCCGGGTTACCTGTTGAATGACTTGCAGAGGCAGAGTGCCAGCCAAGCAAGAGCCGCAGTGAGTGCGCAAACAGAGGCAGAGGGGGACCTGACGAACAGCAGACGTTTGGCCGTGTGCTGGGCTCCGCCGCAACCAACGGCTCTGAGCGGGGCTCTTGCAGGCCGCTCTCCGGCTTCGGGTGGGCACCGGCCGCCTTCGGCGATCTCGGTGGCTGGACGCCTCCCGCATCTCTGCCCTCATGTTCCTGCGGCCTGTCGTGTTCATGTCCGTGTCCAAGCGGTCTCTTCTCGTAAGGACGGCGGAGAGACCGGATGGCGGCCCACCCTCGTGACCTCATCTTAGCGGACTCTGGTATTGGGGGGTGGCACTCAGTGGAATTTGGGGGGGAAGGGACACGCTTCCACACAATCCAGTGGGGAGACATTGAGGAGCCCCCAGCCAGAAGAACTCTGGACGCAGAGAGCCCCTCAAGAGGGCAGCGCTCCTTCGCCTCAGCCGGAGACGGGCTGGGTCCGAGCGCGGGGCCAGGCCGGTGAGTGATGTGCCAGGAGCCCTGTGGGGCCTCAGCCCCCACCACGCAGCAAACCTTACGTGCCGGCTGATGCGTGCTCATCAAGACACAGTTCTGAGAACGTTGACAACTAATAACCAAGTATAACTGGGGGGAGACTCCTCTTGGTGGAGTCACTCCGCCAGACCAATGAAGGATAAAGGACACCAGGGATCTTGACATGCGCGCGGCCCCTGCTGCTGGGGTCACGGCTCCAGGCTCCGCGCACGGCAGCCCCTGGGGTCAATGCCGTGTGCCTCCTGGTGGAAGAGCACCCCTCCCCACAGCTCTCGCCGAAAATCCAAATCACACCTGATCAAGCCTGGCGACTCAGTTTCCGACCTACAGGATGCACACGGGACGGGGAAGAGCTCTAACTCCGCCCTGATGGCGGGATTGACCAGCCCGCACCAGCAAGGATTGCGAGGCGCAGAAACCGGATTTTCCCACGTGTGCGGATGAGAAACACGGGGAGTCTTTGGAGATGAAAGGAGATTTAAGGAGATCACCCCCGGGGCAAGAGTCAAAAATTAAAAAAACAGAACCATGCAGATACGGTTGGACTCCACAGACGTACATGAGACGGCTGGAAATCTGAACAGGGACGGGAGTTTGACGCTGTCAAGGACATACCACTCTATTCACATCATGGGATCACGGTCCCTGTTTTTTACGGATACCCTGCGGTATTGATGGGTTCAGGAAAAGGAGGTCTGGGATCTGCTTCAGAATAATCCAGGGAAGGGGAGGGACCGAGGCGCAGGTGGGGGCAGCCGGCCGCGAGATGGCGCGGGGCCCACCTGGGAGATCCAGGACGCTCCCTACTTGGGGTCAGGTGACTCCCGCCGCTGGCCCCAGTGCCCTGTGTGACCTCAGGGACCCGCGGGCTCCAGGGGGTGGGGCGGGGCCGTCTCTGGGCGGAGTCGTAATTAATTATTCCGCCCTCGACAAGCATGTGGTGGAGGATCGCCCACACTGCTTTGTGAGCAAACAAGGAATGAAAAATTTCTAGGACACACCGGTTGCTTTCTCCTTCTGCTGGACTCCATCCAGCCAAGCTCTGTTTGCAGACTTCGTAGATTCGAGGACTACTTCACCAGATACGGCGAACCATGAAAGTCGCAGTGGGGAAAGCACTCTCTGTAAGGAGAAGGCGGAACCGGAGGGACCCGAGCCAGGCCTCCCTTCTGCACGCCCGTTTCTGGCAGCGTGGGTCGGCGGCCTGAGGGAACCGTGTCCTTGGGAGGTGAGGCCCGGGGACAGAGGGGTATTAGCTTTTCCCTGGGTCCCCATCACCCGTTTCAACCATTGCTCTTCCACTCCTGTGTGAAATTTCATACTCCTCTGATGTGTAATGCCTTCCCCTGGGCAGTCAGCGTGGCCGGAGGCTGCCAGCGGATTCTAGCTGCAGCCTGTACCCGGCCAGGATGACCCAGGATCAAGGACGGGTCAGGAGCACGGATCCTGCAGAGTGGGCGGAGAGCGGAGGCGGGGTGGGCACAGGGGACCAGCCAGCCCTGAGGTCCTGGAGCTCCTTGAGCTCACCGAGGTGACGGCATGATGGGCGGGAGCGTTTTGTAGTTCAGGTCAAACCAGTGCGGAGGGCGGATGTTGAGGCCACCAAGCCCAGTGCCCGCAGTATGTGGTCACACCTCCGCCATCTCCCAAGCTCCCTTCAGTCGCCCCCACTCCCCGACCTTCCTCTCCGCACTGGGGTGAACACTGGCCCCCCAGCATTCATGTCTACCTGGAGCCTCAGAATGCAACCTCAGTGGGAAATGGTGCTTTTGCAGACGTAAGGAGTGACCATGAGCTCCTACTGCATGAGGGAAGGGCCTACATCGACGTGTGTGGTGTCCTCATCAGAAGGGGAGAGGCGAGGGACCCCGTGCAGAAGGTGCCAGAGATCTCTGTTGCTCGCTGTGCCCAGCGATGCGTCTGTGGGCTGGTGGAAGCCAGGGGTGCCCAGCACCGCCGGAGGCTGGGCCTCAGGCCTGCAACAGATCCCTTCTTGCGCCTTCAGAGAAAGCTGGGCACTTCTGACATGAGCTTTCTGACTTCTGGCCCCCAGAACTGTGAGAACACAAGTTTCTCTTTTTTTCAGCCACCCAGGGTGTGGGTGCTTCTTACGATAGCTGGGGGAGCTGCACCCTCCACCTGCCGGGTCCCTCGCGGCCTCGGGGGGCTTCACCAGCCTGTGGACGGCCCCACCAACAGTCCCAGCCGGAGACTCTGCACCCCCTCTCGCTTGGTCACCCTCACCAGGGGACACGCCCTGAGTCTGACACCCCTGCAATCAGCTCAGCTCAGAAACTCGCAAGTCTGACCACACTCCCTCCCCTTGCCGGCTCGCACCGTGTTTCTGGGGGCGAGTGCTAGGCAGGCTTGTAGGAACATGCAGGAACGGAGCGCATAGGAATGGGGCCCCCACGCTTCTCCACCCACACGTCCACTCCCTTTGTCACTCGAGTGACGTCTTCTTCTGGACCTCTGGAGTCCAGGCTGGAGGGACTTGCTGTGGACAGCAGGATGGGTACACGGGACAGCGTGCTCCTTCCAACCCGTGACAGGCCTGTGTCTGCACTTGGTCCCCGGGCGCCGTCAGCATGAGAACACACACCTGCTGGGGCTGAGCCAGGTCCAGCCAGGTCCCCAAACAAGGCCACTTAACCCTCAACCACCCCGCCAGGGAGCCGCCAGCACTGGGCCAGGTCACCGAGGTCTGCAGGCTTGCGCTCGGCACCTCACGGGAATGGCTGATGGAGACATTTGTCCAGAACACAGCTTCTAGCCTTGCCCGTTTGAATACAAGCATTTCTTCTGAATTCCTTGTCCCCTTGTTGGCCTGCACCCCATCGCTGGGCATTGGGTCCAACCACATGCCATTGGTTCTATGAGGTGTGTTTTTTGAATCAACATTGTTGCTATCAGGATGCGTTTTTCAGTGTTTTGATGTGTTCTGTGTCCAAGAGCAATGGCGATGCATCTGCCCTTCCTGACGCGGCCTGGTGAGACAGAGCCCTAGCGGGGACACTTGCAGAACCGCCACCGGCAGCTCGAGAGAACCATAGAGCCAACGGTGGAGAGCTCTTTCCAGAAAGCAGCACCGTTACCGCCTCGCTGTGGTCCGCCAGAACTGATAGGATGTTGGATGCCAGAGGCATTTCCGGAAGGAACATCTTAAGAGGAAAATACTAAGAATTAAAGAGAAAACATTTCGATATGGACGGAAAGTGTACTGAGGAGAAGACTCTATTCTTCCGTTCACGGAACATGTCAGGGTGGCCTGGATATTAAACTGTATTGCTTCAGTCTGGTTCATTCTCTGCATAAAGGAGGTGAGATTATTAAAAAAGGGGTGGCAGGCAGCCTCACCCATGGCTTGTGACCACCTGCTGTCCCCAGGTGTGGGAAAACCTGAACAGTGATGATTCTGGCCTCAGAATGAGGAGTTGGAGTCTGAATGCAGAAGTTTGCAAACACCTTAACGGATTTATTCTGCGTATGCCTTGCCTCTTGCAGTGCAGAGAGCTATGCGGTATGAATGTTGGCGTCTACATCAGTTGGCAAGAGCGCCTTCCATATGCAGGCAATATGCATACGATGCAAATTCCGAGTGATAAAACAGCACCAAACCATAACGTAAGCGTCAGCCTAATTTCTTTCTTAAAGGAAGACAAAATAATGGCAGGTCTTACAAGTGACTGCCGATGCCCCAGAGGGGAGGAGACACCGATTCCCTTGGAGTGCCCCACAGAGTTGAACGGCCACCGTCATCCTGGGTGCGTGGATGCTGTGGGTGGCGTCCCTCTGCGACCTCACCGGGCCGCTCGCCCCTCCGTGTGATTTCCGGGGAGCCGGCAGTCCTGTGCACGCTCTACACAACCCCTGGCGGCTTTGCTTCTTCCCCTCGTTTGGTCCGTGAGGAGTGAACTCTCATTTCCTCCGCTCCTGTTCTGACCCACACACCTGTCACTCCCTTGGGGGGCACGGCAACCCCAGCCTCTGCTGGCTCACCCCAAACACCCGGACTCATTCTTGACATCAAATCCCACATCCAGATGCCCCACCAATCCGTCAAAATACGGTCAACACCCAAGCCCGTGTCCCCAACCCCACGGCTCGTGCCCCGTGTGAGCTGTCCAAACATCCGTCAAGCGTCTTGCATCTTCCGCTCCTGGACCCTCAAACACCCCCGTCCTACTCAGTGGTCACTGAGGCTCAGTCTGTGCGACCCCGTCCCCACCGTGGCTCTATCTCCTGTCCTTCACCCTCACATTCGTCCTGCTCCAGCCGCGCTTGGTGGCTTTGTTGGACCCGCCAGGCCGTCCCTGCCCCAGGACCCTTGCACTGTCTGATCTGTCGGGAGCACTCTTCTGACACGGCCAGGACTCACATCGCCACTTCCTTTCGGATTTACTCCGATCCCACCTTCTCCTGGCTTCTCTTTGCAAACTTCTGTGAAAAGGTAACACCTGGCCCCATTTCCCTGCTCCCTCTCCTTGTCACTCAGCACCCACCGATAACATCCCACATGCCCTGCCCTTCCGAGAACGTGAGCTCCGTGGTAGCAGGGCTGTGGGCTCCTCTCCCCGTGCCTGGCTCACGGTGGGCGATCAGTAACTTCCTGGGGTAAGTTTACAGAATGAATTTGCTTCCTCTTCTGTCCCCTCCTGGCTCGTGCACAGTTTCCTCGAAACAGCCTCCCGGACCCCAGCCCCCTGCAATAGCACAGCGCTGCCCTGGTTCCCACCACTCACATGCCCGTGCTCTTCCCCAGTCGTCTGCCCCTGTGACCTAACACAGTACAGGCTGCTGACCCAGCCTGGGTGGCAGCCCTCTCTGGCCTCATGCACCTGCCTCTCCGCCCCAGGACGGGCAGCTCCCAGGCACAGGCGCTCGGCGGAGAGCGCTGCACACAGCGGGGACCCCTGCACGTGCCCGGAGTGAGCGGGACGGACACCCATGCTCCTCCCCACTCGGACCCCGGGCTGTCGCCCGCACCTTGGAGTTCCTCCTGCGCTTTCGAGATCTGTGCTCCACGGACAGCAAGTATTTGCCGAATTGAGGTAAGTGCCAGCGTTTTTGCCACCAGAGCCCTTTTCCAACAGTCCCATTAGGGCCCTTGCCCTCACCGCCCCATAGACACCCTTCCCAGCACCTAAGCGGGTCCCACGTCATGCATGTCTCCGCGGCTTTGACAACGCCTTCAGGACTATGAATGAGCACTTCAAGAGGGTATTATAAATTCAGACGCGTCTACGGGGCTTTCAAGTGTCCCAGCAGGAACCTCTTCCTCGGCAGCCTGGGGGTGGAAGGCTTCCCCACCTTTCCAAAGTGGCTCCTCCCACCGCATTATCCTGGCCTGAAGTTAAAGACGGGGAAGGAGGAGGGAGGCCGCCTGGTGGAGCCTCCAAAGGCCCCTCCGTTTTTTCCGCTGCCACATGGTTTCACACTGTCTCCGGCTCATCTCACAGGGGCATCGAGCCCCGATTTTGTTGCCCAGACACCGCAAGCTACGTAAGCCCTAATCGTTTCAGTGCCAGGTTAGCTGGGAAAGGGAAGGAGCGGGAACATAAGACTGGACACAAGCGGCGAGCACGAGCCGGGACCTGGGGACGTGCGCGAGAGAGGGTTTGCGGGTTGCCCGCGCCCCACACGCTGGAGAACCTCTCCTGCTGGTGACACGCGTGGCAGGGAGCGGGGCCTGGCCCGGAAATGCTCACAGGGCAGCCCTGGCCATGTGTCCTGCCTGGTCCTCGGATCAGGGCCTCGCTCTGGCCGCTCGGTCTCCAGCTGCCCCTCCAGCTTAACCATCCCCTGGGGGCCCCCTTTCTGTCTCCTCAGACCCTCCTCTCCCCTCCTGGAAAGATCCTGCTCATGTCTTTGTTGACTTGGTCACTTTCTGCAGCCCCAGTGGGTTATAATCTCTGTGTTCAAAGGGGCCTGTCTTGTACCCAGAACAACACACGCTCAGGAAGGGGACGGTGGGCGGCATCCACACAGCCACTCCACCAGGGCCTGATGCAACGTCCGGTGTCGTGGCCTCGGTCCCTCTTCAGCCCATTGTGCCCACAGCCCGGGGGGGCGATCTCCCGCTGCGTGGGCTCACACATCACTTCTCCGCCTCTCTCCTTCCAGAGCCTTCTGTGCTGAGGTTTATTGCGACAAATCCTAGATGCTTCAGGTCCGAGATGACAGGCCGTGGGTCAGCTCTTGGGACCGTGCCCCCTGCTTATATTTACAAGGTGTCTTTTAAACGTCCTTAACCCCACGAAAGGGTTCCAACACGAGTGACTTGGCTGGACCGGTGTCTCCGAGCCAGTAAGAATCCCTTTCTATTGAACAGAATATTTACAGAGGAAGCGCACACTTAGAGAAACTTTGACATATGTGCAAAAACCAAGCTTGATGCCTCTAAAGTGACCTTCCCTCCGGCCACTGGTTATGGGATCGACAGGCTCTGTGTGCACCCCCCGCGGTTCTGAGCTCTCTGGGGCTTGCTGGTGGGATCCCGTTAGCCTGCGAGCAGGGAAGGACCCCTTCACAGCGACAGTTTTAGCTTAGAAATCATGCCGGTCGCCCCGGGGGGCCCAGCGGTCCTCAGATACCTTTTCCTTCACTGCATGCACACACTCTCACATGCTCTCACACGTTCACACACACTCCCACACGCTCACACACGCTCACACACTCACACACAATTACATTAGTGGTCGATATTTGAATATTAGGAGCCAGGGCCCGACTAGGGGAAGTGAGCAGAAGCCTGGGGCACAGCACCACCGGCGGCGTCTGGTCTGAGGGTCTGCAAGGGCACGGTTGGCCCTCAGAGTGCGTGCTCCCCAAATCTGGCAGCCCAGTCACCTTGCTTGCCAGCCCCAGACAGACCCCCTGTTTGCACATTCAGTTTCTTTCAAGAATTCAGACACTGTGACCACACAGGGCCAGCATTCCCAATGAACCCCAAGGCTGGATCCGAGGCAGAAATGGCCCTCGGAGATGGAGCATGGGCCACGGTGTGCCCTTGGATCTCACACCCAACACCCCTCATTTCTGGTAGGCTTTGGAAACCTTGTGCCCTCCCCTGAGGTGTTTTGCACACACCTCAGTACACACTCCTCACAGAGGAGCACTTCCCTTGAAATGCACCACAGTAAGACCGGGGAAGCCAAAACCATTATCAGTAATTCATTAATATAAAATAACTGACCCGGTCTGTGGTCAGTTTCTTCAAGTACAACGTCTGTAAACTATTATAGGTTTTCCCACCATTTATACATCATATTTTGGTCTTACCAAAATGACCCATAAAAGAGAGTAACAGGAAACACAGAGATTGAGACATTTCGGCCCCTGAGGCCTCCCACCCACCCCAGACTCGCTTTCACTGCCTGTCCCACAAACGTCATTAAGATTTCCCTGTGTCCAGTTTTTCAGCTCTGAATATTCATACAGGCACATGAACATACGCTTATCGTTCCGTACGAACCCCTACCGGGCTCTGCTTGCCATTGGGCTCCTTGCTTTCTCCCAGTCCATGCGTCCGTCCTGGGGACTTTTCCATGGGAGCGTGAGGAGCACGGCTGCCCTGCCCCTCGGCCCCGCGCCACCTGTGAGTGCATGGGCACGCTAGCTAACCTCCCCTACTCGTCTGATTCTCTTTAATTCTGTGCTACTCCCCAAAATAATGGCAGGAACATCTTCATGCACAGATGCAAGTGTTTCTGGAGGCTCGCGTTCTGGGGATCACTGCTGAGCGTGCAGAAATAAAATTTGCACCTGCCCACCGAGGGTGCAGGCCATACAGCAGTGGGACTGCCCTTCAGGTGGACCATGAATCAGCCCCACTCATTGTCTTTACTGTGTAGGGCCTCTGACCAAATAATGTTTTCAGTAATTTCTACATCTCCGGTACTGGCATGAAGTCACAGTTTACTTATGAGCTTTCATAAAGTGCTTCTGGATCAACAGCACCAGTCTTTCCCATTAGGAATTACTTTTTATAGCACCAGGAGGCGGGGACAGCCAGCCTACTGATGGGGAAAGCTTGAGAAGCACAGGGTCTGGAGGCCTGGAAGGTGGTGAACCAATGACCTCGGACAGCTGCTTGGTCACCCCCCGAGAACGGTCGCTGGAATGGGGCAAAGCCACGTTTGGAAGAAGAGTCGTCAACAACGGTCTCAAGAAGCAAGCATGTTGCCAAGAAAGGTCACAGAGTCCCGCCTCTTGAGTTTTTGGTGAAAGTCACTGTGTGTCGAGGGGGCACTTGGTCCTGTTCAAAGGCAGCGGCACAAGCTGAGCAACCTGCGAAGGCGTCTTTGGTCTCCTGAGTCTTGATACTTAATCTGACTTCCTAAATACAGAATTCTCCTTCCGAGCATTAGGTTCGGTGTGGCGCGCTTGGGTTTCATGCTCTTAGCCCTCCAAGATCGCCTCTGTTTCTGGAAAACAGCACCGTGCTCTTCTTGAGAATACCTTCTTTCTGTGAATATTCTCTCCCCTTGCCTCTTTCCCAAGACATTCACTCACCACCCCCGAATCATTCCGACCTTGCTTCCTAACATTAATCTTTCACTGAAGGTGCGGCGCCCGAAGATCCGGTGGTCAGGAAATCAGGGAGATTCGCGCCCGCGGCAGCAGTGTGAATACTACCTTCACGGGGCAAGTGCCTGCACACTTGCGGTGTTTCCTGGTCCTCACCTTTAGGAAGGCTGCCTAATAACCTGAGAGTCAGATGCAAGCCAGGCAGCCTCTCCCTCCCCGATGGATGGTGGGGCGAAGAGGCGAAAGCAAGCCAGACACTAATAGAAAATCCCCCGGGGCCGCGAGGGCACTTGCAAAGGGGCTGAGGAAGTGGGTCAGGAGGAAGGCATTGCTACCTCCCGTGGAGTCATTGTGGCAAAAATAGCTCCGAGGAGCCTGCTTTCATCGCTCACACCTGCCTGTTCATTCAGACACTGCGAGCCACAACTCCCAGGAGGCGCCTGGCAATGAGATACTGCTGGTCCCCGCGCAACATCAGATTGTGAGTCAACTGCGAGCGCTCTCAAGTTCTCGGGTGTGACTCTGCCGGGTTGTGGTTGGGTTTGTTTGTTTGTTTTTAACTGTATTGCTTTGTTTTTTGCTTTGCCTTGTTGTGAGATGGCCTGTTGTGTCGGTTTGCAAGAAGGGGACTGCGCCGTAACTGAGATTTCAGGCCAACGGGCTCAAAGACCGAGTAAGGAAACCAAAAGAAGTCAAGCCAAACCAAATGGGAATTGTCCTGTCCATTGAAAAGACTTGTAGAAGATTCTTGTTCCACCAGAAGAGCTGCCTTCCTTTTGGCTTCTCTCGCTAAAGAACGTCACCTTAAGAGGAATATTGCCAAGTACAATGGGCTGTGGGTTTGTGTCCTCCCCAAATCCATGTGTTGCAAGCCTAATTGCAATGTTGGTATCAGGAGGTGGGGCCTCCGGGAGGTGATTAGTCATGAGGGTGGAGTCCCCAGGAATGGCATCCCTGCCCTCCTAAGAAGAGCCAGCTTGCCCTTCTTCTGCGGTGTGAGGCCCCAGGGAGGGGACGGCCCTCTGTGAACCAGGAGGAAGGTCTCACCAAAGATCCAGATGGTGCCGGCACCCTGATCTCGGGCTTCCAGTCTCCAGAACTCTGAGAAATGAAGGCGTGTGGTTTAAACCGCTCAGTCTTGGGTCATTTATTACAGCAGCCTGAGCTGACGAAGGCAGCAAGAAAGTGAGTTGTCGCTCTCCCACGTAAACGCCCGTGTCGATGAGTCCTTGCCCTCCACCAGGGCTAGTTCCCATGGACCCAGGACAAGAGGCCAAAGCAGAAGGACCAAGACCACAAAGAGCCTCAGGATGTGTCAGAGTCTTCTCAGGATGAGTTCTTCCCTTCTTTATAGAAATAGAGGCTCCTGGGTTGGAGGTGAACTCATAGCTAGAGGCCGCAGGTGCAGCCTCCCTCAGCCGGATGTAGACACGGAGCGGTCTCTGGAGCCATCCCGAGCCGAGGAGCTGCTCTGCCCACCTCCCTCGCTGCTCTCCCCCTCGTGCTGGCTGGACACCCATGGGCCGCTGCTAAAACAGCTGTGACAGGGAGACGAGAGGGCAAGGCTCTGGGGGCTGGAAGAGCAACAAGACAGAAGGAACCTGGGTGACTGGACGACATCGTGGAGCAGAGGCACCTGCCCCGCGGGCCCCTCCCCTCCATGCTGTTGAAGTCAGAGAAACAAGGGCAGACAGTCTGGACACTCTGGTTGCCTGCATCTCAGCTACACTAGAGACAAGTGGGAACCGCCCTAAAGAACTCAGCTCACTTCCGGGGGCTGGAGACAGTGCGCAGACCTGTGTCGGTGGGCACGTATGACGGGGGGCTCTGCCCACGACTCGCCCTGTCTCTAAAACCGTGCGACATGCCCAAGCGCATGCAGGGCGAGTGCAATTGGCAAACCTCCAGAAGCCGTTCAGACCCCGGGGTCATCCACTCCCTCCAAGCCGCACCGGGTCATCCTTAAAATACTTCCAGTATAACTAATTAAAGGCTCTCCAACAGAGATCTGGGGACCCCTGGGCATCCCCGAGAACACTCTGGGGGACCTTAGGCATGTTTGAACTCTATTTCACAAAAGTACAGCAGAATGTTCTAGAGGCTCCGTGGCAACAGGTGGAACAGAGGCACAGATGACGGCCCAGTCGTGTTTCATTAGGGCTGAGAGCAAACAGATTTGCAAAAATCTGAAAACAACCACTCTTCTCCTATTTTTTCGTTTTTGTTTTGGAAAATATAGTTATTTTCCCATCAAAAATATGTTATTTTTGTTACTGTGCAATACTCTTATTATTGTTATTTTTAAAATAAATAAGTAAATATTTTTTATATCATCAGTTTTCAATTTCCAACAAGGTGTATGATATAACCTACCTGCACAAAAGCTCTTTGGGGTCCTCGGTGGGTCGGAAGGGTGTAAAAGGGCCGTGAGACTCAGCATTTGGGAGGAGCTGCTGCAAGTCAAGGTCTCCAGAGCACCCCCTCTGCTAGTCCTTTCTCTGGCTCGCTATACCTCCCCCTCCCCGCATACGCACACGCACACCCCAGGCACATGCACACGCACATGCACGCCCCGGGTACACGCACACGCACGCACACGCACACACACGCCCCAGGCACACGCACACGCACACGTGCGCCCCGGGTACACGCACACGCATGCACATGCACACACACGCCCCAGGCACACGCACACGCACGCCCCGAGTACACGCACACGCACGCCCCAGGCACATGCACACGCACACACGCAC
>NW_027397159.1:1587090-1592476 GCF_003265705.2 Callorhinus ursinus | reverse complement strand
CTCTTCCACAGGGAGCGGATATCTCCTTGCCCCGAGGGCCCCACAAAATGCCCCCGTAAATAAAGGCAGCCCCTGCCAGCCTCCTCACACCGGGCCACCCGGGCAGACTCGGCGCCGCACGGTTGCAGGGATCACACGGACCACTGCCGCCCTGGGCCGGACGCTGCGCAGACACACGCTGGTACTTCTGCAGCTCGTTTTGCCCCCTCGCCCAACCTTCTGACGGCGGGGTTGGGCTCCCAGCTGCAAACCCTTCTGCTGACCTCCTGGTACAGAACGGCCCCCGGCAGCAGCCCCCACGGACCCCCGCTTCCTGGTGGAACGGAGGAGCCGCGGAGACGCCCCACCGCACGGCTAAGACTGACCACAGCCACCGCCTCCCTGTGCCCGGCGGAAAGCGGGTCCTTCACGAAGGCACCTCCACGCTAGGGACGGAGACAGCGGCTCGCGCGCCGACAGAGCTCGGCCCGTTGAGAACGCGTCGCCATTGGAGAGTGACTGTGAAGGCTGGCCCGGGAAACGGGCTCTCCAGCAGTTCGGACCGGCCTTCCGAGCGTCTGTCGAGGAAGAGAGGAAATAGACATTTCCGCCGTAGCCTGAGAAAAGCGATTACAAACACATGAAATGATAGGACGAACAGGAGGCATCCAGAGCTGCTCCCATGAGGCATTTTACCACCTTTAGTGAGGGCCCTGTGTGTGGTTTTTTTTTTTTAAAGAACGTTTGAGAGAGAACAGGAAAAGGGTGGAAGAGAGACATACATTTAAATCAAGAATCTAGTAAATGCAACAAATAATACATCAGAATGATACACACACACACCTCTCCAAGGAATATAATATAAAATGAGGAATAAATGCAAATATAAAAATCATTCAAGTAAAAAGGTGAAAGAAACTGAAGTAAAAGAAATCAATGATAAAAGAAAGCAAAAAAACCCATATAAATATATTTAACAAATACACAACTCATACACACCAGCGATGCATTGTTTTGTCTTCCTGAGGTGATGTATGGAACCAGGAAGAAAACCATTTTTCCGAGGCTCATACAAAAAGGACCTGAGTAGATTTACCAGCTCTTGGTACTATCCGAACTAATTAATAAACATAACACATTTTAATATACAATTCCCATGACGTGATGATGGGGCTCACTGGGAGGGTCCCGGGGAACAAGGGAGGCGTGCCTGCAAAGGAGGAATGTTGTCCTGGTGATGCACGTCCGTCAGGCTTCCCGCTTTGCTCTGATAAGTCAGTGGTTCTCGAAATTCGCCACGCACAGCATCACCTGGCGGGTTTGGCTACCGTGGATCCCAGGGACTCTGATTCAGCAGGTCTGGGGGGAGGAGGCTGGCTCCGCTCTGTCTCTACCCGGTTCCCAGTTGATGCTGACGTGCCGGCCCCCAGCCCCCACTTTGAGAAACTGAGGTCTAAATCAGAGGCAGGTATCAGCTTCAGGAAAACAAAACCTCGCTAGAAGATCATCCAAAGGCATTTTCACCAGTGGAAGGCAAAGGAAAAAAAAGGTAATTTTAAATCCTGCGGCACCAAGGAGAGAGCTATTGGCATTGAGTGTCATAGGACTGGGGTCTCTCACTGGCCTTCTGGTTGGGGCAGGCCGGCCGCAGGCGTGCACACATGGGTGACACCGCACAATATTGTAGCAGCCTCCTGTCCCTGCAAATAGTTCAAAACAAAAGCAATTCTAAGTATAAAATCTGCGTGAGTGAATGTCCAGCATTTCCCGTGCTGGCTTCTCTTTAATGCTCTCCAACAGAGATATTAAACCCTTTGAAATATTAAACCCTTTAAGATACAGTTTTGGCGCCCAGACTTTTCCGGCCTCTGAGGCGCATTCCGTGCAGGGCTATTGGGTAGCGCGGCACCCGTGGGAGAGGGGTCTCTGTGGAGCCAAAGCAGCCCCAACAGAGCGGACAGAGTTCGTGCAGGGGACATGTCATTGTTTGCCCCGCCTCTAGCTGGGTCTGGTTTCTCCAGCTTCCCGCACTTGGGATGGCTGCCTCAAGGTCAAAGCTCTTGGCTTAATCCTTTGCTGGGTCGAGGTCCAAGCTGGTTCAGGAGGGGCCTGCCACCCCTCCCCTGGGGATGGGCTTGCCTGCTTTCTGAGGGCGTGAGACCAGCACGGGCTGGTGTCCTGTGGAGACTCTCTCACCAGATTTGGGCAACAAGGCCAGCCTCCCACCTTGAGCCCCAGCCTATTCCAGCAGCTTGACCTGGGACTGCTCCCTGTATAGGCACCTGGATGCCGGCCAGGCGGGAGGCACGCAGGGGTGGGGGGCACCCACGAGATGCATGGAGCATACAAAGGCTTCTTGGAGGGGACCTGGAGTCCCAGCCCAATGGGCAGGAAAATGGTACCTTGGGCCATGGTTAGTGCCAGTCCGCACTGACTTATTACCTACCTGGCATCCCCAGCACCTGTGGTGTTCCTATTGCCCTGCGTATGCTTGCACCTGGTGGGGAGTGGGCTAGGCACCTACCTATTCTAAGGAAGTCTATCGGTCAGGGCCAGCCTTCTTAGAAACTCATCTTCCCCCTGCAGAAGCCCAAGAGCTTCCTCTCTCTCGGACCTGGCTGGGGGCGGCATCCTGTGTAGGCTTGGTCAATGGGACCAGCTCAGCTGCGACTCTTGAGCAAGGGATGCAAACAAGTGGGGACAGCTGGACATTGTTCTGTTCACTGTGGCCTCACAGAGCCTGGGGACAGGAGCACCCCTGCCCCTTGGTTCCTGTTTCCTGGTTCTGGACTTCCGGCCTCCCATGGACTTGTCTCCCCCCGCCCCCAAATTCCCCTTTCGTTGAAGACGGCTGTCGGGTTAGTTCTGCTGCTTGCTACCCAGATACCTGCCGGATGCACAGAGTCAGAAAGTGGGCTCGGAGGGAAAAACTGAGCGGATGAGCAGGCTGAGAAATTCACATGCTGATCGTCCCAGGAGAAAGGGGTTTTAGCAAATCGAGACAAAGGACCTAAGGCCACTGGCCTGGCTTCCGGGACTCAGATGGTCAAATGTCCTCCTCGACTTTGCTCAGTGGCCGGCACCGTCTGGCATGGGCCAGGAGCACAGGGGCTTTGCAGCCGGGCACCCGGTCCCAGGAAACAGCTGCTCAGCCTTTTGAAGTCCGTATTTCATTACAAACGAGGTGCAGTTGTTTCTGTCTGTTTGCCCGAAAACCTGAGTCAGCGTGAGCAGTGGAGGGGTGGGGAGGTGGGGTGGGGAGGGCCCAGTCTTGTCTGTGTGGCTCCCGGGATCCCTGATGCGCTATACTTCAAACACGACTGCACCCGAGACGTGGCTCTGTGTCCCACGCGACCCATTTCCCCAGGCAGGCGTGTTCCATCTCTCCGGTCCCTGGGGCTGGTACTGATGCTGGAGAGAGGGGGCCTGGCCAGGCAGATCAAGGGACCCGGCAGGTTGCAGGCCACCTCCCACCCTCCTCCCTGCACAGCACAGACAAGCCAGGCGGGCCGTGGAGCAGGGCCCCCGTGGAGAGCCCTGGGGGATGCGGACATGTCAGTAACCCCAGACAAATTCGGACAGCACATGGCCCAGCACGCCTTGCATTTCTGAGAGCCTAGAGCCTGAGGCCTAGGACTCTGCTGACTGTTTTGTTTCGCATCATGTGACAAGACTGCATGCTGAGCGCCCAGGACCTGAGGATTTGGGGTGGCAGCCCTGGGAGCACGTACTCTTTGCCCAACGAGCTCCCGATTCTGTCCGTTTGTACTTGTTCTGCATGTAGACAGCAACTGGGCCTCGGGGACTGCCCCTGTCAGACACAGAAAGCCCCCAGCCCCAGAAGGACTGCTGCTTGGGGGCCGGGGACCACGGAAAAGGTGTCCCCGGTACCACCTCTGGGTGCACGGGGCACCCCATGCAGGATGAAGGGCGTGCTGTGTGGCCACCTTTGGGTGTCTCGCTGAGCCTCGGCTTCAGTTAGCCCCGGGGCTGTGCCTGCGTATTTCCGAGGTCAGCTACTCCCGCATTCCCTCCATAGTGGCACCCACAGATTTCACACCTCCCAAGCCAATGAAAATGTGGTCGTCCCCCCAGGGGGAGCAGGATTCCAGAGAAGGTCACACCCATGGACTTTATGGAAACCCTGCTGCACACTCGGGGGTGGAAGACACTTCTGGTGAGCCGACCAAGGACCTGCCTCCGTACGGCTCCAGACAAGAGGCTGCAAACCCGGCCGCTGGCCCCACATGGATGCAGAGGAGAGCTGCAGAGTGCTGTTAGAGACAAACACTGAACCGACATTCCCCAGATAGAGGGGCACAGGGAAGCAGGGCTTGGAGATGGGCCGAGGGCCTGAGTGTGGATCACGCGTGCACCCTCCACGGGCGTGAGCGTGGATCACACACGCACCGTTGATGGGCTGAGAAAACAGGGGTGGAACCAGTGTGGCAAATAGCTACCCAGCCCTGAGTCCCTGGCGGTGTTCTGAACAGGCCCATGGAGGGACTCCTGTGGTCTTCACTGCCCCAGGAGCGTGTCTTCACGTGCTCAGCTACCAGTAAGCCACGCGGACTCAAACCCTACGGTCCCACAGGTGGTGGGTGCCAGGAGGCAGGCTTGGACTGAGCCGTGTGGCTCACACACCTACGTTCGCAACAACCACTCCGTAAACACGTTTGCGGGGGTGTATTAGCTTCCTGGGGCTACTGTAACAAATTATCACAAGCTGGGTGGCCTCAAACAACACAAATGTATTCTCTCAGAGCTCTGGAGGCCAGAAGTCTGAAAGCAAGGTGTGGGCATGGCCGCACTCCCTCCCTCCGGGGCTCGAGGAGCATCCCTCCTGCCTCTTGGGCTCCCAGGGTCCCCAGGTGTCCCTCACAGGTGGCTGCATCACTCTGGTCGCGACCTCTGTCTTTCCCTCGCCCTCTCCCCTGGGTCTCTGTGTCTCCATCTCCTTCTTCCTGCTCTTATGAAAACACCCTAAACACAGAGGAGTCGCATCCCAAGCCCCCTGATTTGACATCTGAGAAGACCCTGTTTCCAAAGAAGGTCACATCCACAGAAGCAGATGTCCGGAGGTGGACATGTGTTTTGAGGGACACAGTCCAGTCCCCTGCAGGGGGGTTAGTCGTTAAGTTTTGGGGGAAATGGAAAAATGAGCCGTGGGAAATTCAGGAGGGACTGGGAGAGAGAGAATAAAGTGAGGCCTCCATCTTAGAGGAGGGCATAGATTTGGGTTCAAGGCAGGAGTGACAGTAAGGTGATGAGAATAATCGTGTGTCCTGAGCCCGGAGCAGTGGAGGGGGCCTGCGTCCTGAGCCCTGAGTGGTGGAGGGGGGTCTGCGTCCTGCATCCTGAGCCCTGAGCAATGGAGGAGGCCTGCTTCCTGCGTCCTGAGCCCTGA
>NW_027397159.1:1568931-1586690 GCF_003265705.2 Callorhinus ursinus | reverse complement strand
GAAGCAAGTGGGCAGTGGGCCGAATCAGAAAACATCAGGAATTCCACGAGGTGAATAACTGTGGCCGACAGGGTGTGTCTGGGAGCATGGCTCTCAGGGTGAGCAACACAGCCATTGTTCTAGAATGACCCGTGTCCCTGAGCCGCGGAGCTGGGGAAAGCCTGGCCTGCAGGTGGGTGCCCAGCGCTCTCCTGGGCAGGTAGGGATGGCTGCAGTCACCTCGCACAGGTGGGAAGCCAGGAGAAACAAAGGCTCCCCCGGTAGGAGCACCATCTCCAGCTCCAGGGCAAAGCCTTGAAACAATCAGTTTGCAGGAAGTGAACGGCCGCTCGCAGCTGGTTTTCAGCGCTATATTTAGGAGATGACATTGCCAACGCCTTTATCCGCCCGTGTGTGCTGCTTGTTCTCTGCTGACTTTGGGGGAGAGCGCCGCAGACCTTGTGGCTCGCTCTCTTATTCCGTGTCTCGTTGTCTAATTAAAAAGAAATCCGCAGATTCGCTGAGCACCCCGGCCATTTAGGCTCCTGCTCGGAAGCGTGGGGGAATCAGTAACTGCTCTGTTATGTAAGCGCCCTCCCCTTCTCTCTCCATCCTCATTATCTCTCCGTAAAGTGGGGACAGCACCGTGCAGCCGTGGGAATGAAGACCGCGATTAGCAAATGCTCCGCGAGCTCTAATTCATGTGCAGTTGTAAGGTTCGTCTATTTTTGTCTTGCGTAGCTCTATGTGTACAATGATGTGGAAATGGAGTCAAGAGTTTATTGCAAGGGGACGTGTAGCAACCAGGGCTCCTGCAGGACGTGGACGGCACCGAACGGGTGTTCTGGGCCGAATGTTTGTGTCCGTGCCCCCGCCAACCCCCGAAAGTGCATCTGTTGAAGTCTTAACCCCCAGTGGGACGGTGTGAGGAGACGGGGCTGCTGGGGGTGACGAGGTTTCGGTGAGGTCCTAAGGGTGGGGCCCGCGGACAGGGTCAGTGCCTTTAGAGGAGGCGGAAGGCAGCGGGGTCTCTGTCCACACGGGGGAAGTGGGAGGACACAGCAAGTCAGTGGCCGTCGGTGAGCCAGGACGCCACCCTCGCCGGGGACAGAACTGGCCAGCACCCGGATCCGGGACAGCCAGCCTCCGGAGCCCGAAGAAGTCCTGGACTCACTAAGACAGGCTTTACCCGGAGAGCATCTAAAGCACGGACTCCAGATCCAGGTGCGGTGCAGCTGAGGGACCAGCGGCGGATGGCAGGGCTCAGCGGACAAGTGGGCACCATGATGCCTCGGCCAGCAGGGCAGGGGAGAGGTAAGCAAGGGGGGCTGCAGAGGGCTGACCCCCAGGGACAGAAGCCACAGGCAGATAGGAGCAGGGCTGTGGGGAGAGGGAAAGCATCGCTGCCAGGTCAGGCGGGCCTGGAGCGCCGCAGAGCGAGGAGGCTCACGGTGAGTGAGTAGGGCTCAGCGTCCCAGGGGCGGAGCAGGGAGGACAACAGACCTGCAGGGGCACCTGGGGAAGGAGCAGCCCCGCGTGGGGTCCTGGAGGGATCGGACCTGCCAGTGCCCGACGTAGAGACAGTGGTGGGTGTTCCCACGGCACAGAGCTGACACAGACATCCAGCTGACGCTGAAGAATGGCCTGCCACTTGAATGGCCAGGCTGTCCTCACGCTGACCCTTGTGTCCTCCTTTCACCCCGCCACACGGCCCTGGAGCAGGGACTTCAAGGTGTCTCCAGGAACCGTGAGCACCTGGCTGGCCTGCACCTTGGCCTACGGTGGCTGGGGAGGACGGGTCAGGTCTTGCTGTTCCTCAGGTCCTTCCCATGTCTGCCGCGTCGTGGGGGAGCCGTGACAGAGCTGGTGGTGCAGCTGCTTAGGAACACATTCCTGCCGGCAATCCGATTTTTAAGGATGGGGGGGAATGTCCCCGCCGAGGAACCCCTAGCGTTCGGGCTCTGTCCTCAACCTGCTCAGGGCTCACCATCCTCTTCCGGCGACTCAAGGAATGACATAAGCAAGCTGGACCCGTATGGGCTTATAAATTCTGTTTTTTTGGCTGGCATTGGAGTGTCCCCTTTCAAGAACTATGACATTTTTTAAAGTTCTGAAAATGCAAAGCTTAAAAGAAAAAAAACAAAAACAAAAAACAAAACTAGTGCATCTCTGTCTTCGCCCTCCGAGATCACGAGCATTTCTCTGGGAAGAGGGCCTCCGTTTCCTGTTGTTGGTGTGCCTCCTAAAGACACTGCTCCCACGTCTCCGTCCGCCACAAGCTCTGCCCGTGGCCAGATGCAAAGGCTATAGGTGCATAAATCTCCCAAAAACAGGTGAAAGAAAGGCCACGTAGCCGTTCCCTGGTCATGCACTGAATTTAATGAGCTTTATCCTTCCTGGAGCCTTAATCTAAATAAGAACCATACCAACAGCTATAAAAGCTACGGCCCTTTCTTTGAAATCTCAATTAAAACCAACACAAAACAAGTGTGTTTGGCGTCTCTGTGTGGGACCATCCTGCAGGAAGAAAATTTTTTAAAAATTTGGTAAAACTCCAATTAGAACCTGTCCCCTGTCTGCAATTCTGCTGCCGTGTATTTAAAAATAAATAAACCAGGAGGGGATGCACGGAGATAGGGCACGGGTACATCCACCGTCTCAAAACCACTTTTCAAACATTTTCAGGGCTGGCTAGATGCCAGAACATGTTTTGACATGATTCTTCCCCCTTAATTTATAACCTCTGTGTATCTGCGAGGAAATTCAACCCTTATGTTTCTGATTCCTTTACACTTAACTCATCAGATGCTGCCCTGTAAGAACCATTTGATGTTAAGCGGCTTTGAGCACTTTTTTATGAGGCCTTTTAAACCTGTTCCCCCTTAGGAACAGGAAGCCAGGTTTTTCCAGAAGTAAACAGACGCGGCCCACAAAAAGTGTCCGTCGTCGGCCCGGAGACCAGACCTGGGGTTCCCCAGTGGCTCCAGACCCGTCAGCATGTTGGGCAAAAGCGCCCCGCGCAGGCTCTTGGGGGGCTGAGGTCCTCTGGCTAAACGTCAGTGTGCCACCCACGTCAGGGACTGCACGAGTCTAACAAAGACATATGATCCCACCAAGAGCCACCAAGATGGGGAGCCCATGGCGGGAGGTGGAGGGAGGCTGCTCCAGGTGAGCTCAGCACAGCCCATTCCTGGGCGGGGACCAGGAGCTGAGGACCGATTTCTCTCCTCGAATCTAGGTGAGCTCCGAGACTCCCTCGTCAGGCCCCGGGGGAAGGTGCGCCCAGTCTCTGAGAATCCGGCCCTGGCACACGTGTCCTGGGTGGAGGCGGCCGCCCTCCGTGGAGCCTGACCCTGCTGAGGCTGGCGTCCCTCGAGGGGACCCTGGAGCTTGGGACACCGTGTGGTAGAAGGGCACCAAGAAGGGTGCCCGATACGCCAGGGAAGTGAGAGCGGAAGGCGATCGCCCAGACCCAGCCATCATCAAGGCGATCAGAGCCCAACAAGCCAGCCCAGCCCTTCCAGAATCCTGACTTGGCAGATCACGAGCAAGCCAAGGTGGCTGAGAATACCCGTTTTGAGGTGCGTGCTACCAGCACCCCGAGGAATCCGCTCACCTCCTTCAGCTCTCCGACAGTATGACGAGCTGCTTCTGTGCCAGTGTGGGCTCCTGCATCATCAGTGGGTTGCAAGGAGGAGGAAACCCTATGGTACTGTCTAAAAAGCAATTTCTGGACTGAAAAGCCCGAGGTAGACTGCATTCAGGCACAGATTGCCTCAGAGGTTCATGATGTGAGCACAGCTTTGGTTCGGATTCTCTGAAAATACCTTCCCCTCCGAGCAGTGGCCCTGTCTTCAGGCTGGAGCCTTAATTCCAGCAAAAAACTTTCCGACCCTGTGTAGCCATGTTACCCGACCGCCCCACTCCCCCCGCCCGGAGAAGGAGGGCTTGTGCCCACCGGGTGACGGAGACGTGCCCCCTCCACGGGGAGCTGGATGGAGTGAGCCAACGGGGACCAAGTGGGACCAGCACCCCCTGACCACACGGAGCCCCACACAGAATAAAAAGGGGCAAATGAATCTTGGTGGGTTTGTGGGGGCAACCAGCACCCGCCCACCCCGGGGACACTTTCCCTGCAATAGGCGATCATCTGCTCTTTGTTGTAATTACTACAAGAATAGGACATACATAGCAACTATGAGAATCTGGGGGGTGTGAGAAATTTGTCTTTAACACACACTTCTGTTCATGCATTTAGGACTAGGCTGCCTCGGTTTCTATCTGAGAATAAAGACAAAGGTGGGCCAGGGCACGTCCTGGAGAAGCTTAGCAGGCAGCTCCCCAAAGGGACGCACAGCCTTCTCTGGGGCACTCGCCGATTTCTGTGGTGTAAATGTCCCGCCGTCAGAGTTCAAGCTGCCGACAGCACGTGGAGCTGGGAAGGGGCTCAAACTGGTGCTCGCAAACCAGCTCCTGCGCTTCTGCATCATTCCCCCAAGAACGTCAGCGCTGAGGAACAGGCCGCTGCAGAAAATCTTCCAGGGTCACTGCAGCCAAAGCCTGTGCCGTCAGGTGGAAATAAAGCGAGGCTTACAAAGAACCACCTGCCGTTGACCAGCCGGTACCCGATCATTTCCAAAAGGCAAACTTGAGGAACTGGAAGACCCACTCACCCCCCCACAATGAGAGGACACATGATTTTGTGAAGCCAGAAGGCCCCAGAAAAAAAACGGGTCAAATTTTGGACGACAGAGACTTGGAAAGAACAACACAGGTTGAATGACAGACCTCTGACGAGGTCAGAAAGACCTCGAAACCAAGCGCAAGGTAAACGTAATCCTTGTATTCGGGTCGGGGGACGTGCACTCTTCTGGAACAGAGTGGGGTTGAGACGCTCCATACTTGTGGAAGACAGCAGAGACAGAGCCCAATTTAAATCATTTGTACCAGGTGCCCATTGGAAAGTTGGTGTAATTCTCATTTACATTAGCAAAAGTTTGGGGGTCCACAACAGGGGATGCACATGCTAGGCCAGCAGACATGGCTTGTTTGTCCTGCACAGTGTTTTTACAAGTTTTGATTCATTGTCCACACTTAAAAGAAAGAGACTTGACCCCCACTTCAAAAAAAAAAAAATCAAGCTTTCTGGTTGATCTTGAAAAATCAGAATTTCTGTTAACACCAAGCTCCCAAATCTGCAATGCAGCAAGGGTTTGGAACTTAGCTATAGGTACTCTTTCAGACACAGGACACACAGATCCTACAGACCCTGTAACACTTCTTGTTGACTTTCTCACACTAACTACTTCACTCCTTGTTTTCCGAGCCACTAAGGCATTTGGATTTGCAACCTCTGATCTACAAGGAAGTAGACAATTATCCTATTGTTTTTACAGTTTGCAAACTCTCTCTCAGCCATCCATCCACCCATCCATCCACCCATCCATCCACCCATCCATCCAGCCAGCCATCTTTCATCTACCTATCTATCTATCTATCTATCTACCTACCTACATAATACATATTTATCACCAAAAACTGAAATTGAGAAAGTATAAAGAAGGTGAAGATTATCCATGAATCCTGCCAAGCATAGATAACCACTGTAAACATCATGTCTTCCCAGGTACACATGCCCATTTTACAAAAAAGGAAGTGGTATGACACAGAATGTATTCTATAACCTGCCTTGTTCAATTAACAGTGGATTAATATTCAAGATGTCTAACAACTGATGTGGCATAGGTACAGACCAATCAGAACACGGGTTGATCATAAACAGCCAGTGGGCCCTGCTGGTCCACCCTGGCTGCTGGAGGCCGGCTGCCGGCTTAGTAATATGGTTGGCCACGCGCCCATGTTAATAACATGTTTCTACATAATTACTCCAATGACTACATGATATTCTAAGGATTTGCCACAGTTGAATCGAACAGTCAGCCTGCTGGTATACACATAGGTTGTTCCCAATTTTCAATACATTTAATGTGAGTAGAATTGCTGGCTCACAGGATATGCGTATTTTAAATGGTCTCGGATACACATTGCATTTGCTCTAGTGAGGGCGATCTACTTTATAGTCCCACCCGGGTGGCATGGGGAGCCCATTTCTCTACACCCAAGCCAAATCTAGGTATTATCAGCCTTAAAAAGAAAGGGCCCATCTCTTAGGCACAAATAATGGCTTTTTTCACACATGTACCTTTGATTACCACTAGTGAGTTTAACTATCTTTCTGCAGGTTTTTCTTCTCATCTGAACTGCCTATTTATAGGCCCAGGCAGGAAACTATAGTTTTTGCTTTTTAATTTTGTTTATGGAGAATTTTTATTTTTGATTAATTTTTTTTGCCATACCGAATTTTAAATTTCAATGTAGTCAAATCATGATTTTTATTTATTTTTTTATTTTTTATTTTTATTTTTTTTTCAAATCATGATTTTTAAAAAAATAGCTTGGCTTTGGTGTCATGCTAAGAAGTCTCCTGATAAGTGATATACGGTATTCACCAGCATTTTCTTCCCATGGAGTTAAAATTTTAAATAACCTTTTCCCTCTGATGGTAGTATTAATTTTACTTTTCATTTTTTTTGTCAGTCCCAAATGGATTTTGGTAAAAGGGATGAGGTAGAGATTTGATATAAAAATGTCCCCAAATCCAAAACAAGCCTCAACATTATTGGTTGAATAAGCCATTCTTTCTTATTTTGGTTTGAAATAAAGTTCCAAATGTATTTAGGACTCTTTCTGGACCTTATATTTTGCCCCATCAATCTGCATATTTTAATGCTATTTTCCAATACTGTTTTCATTACTACAGCTTTAAACGACATTGACTAGTGATAGAATTAAGATCTTTCTTACCATGGTTTCAGTTTTTTTTTCCCTGCCTTGGGTATTTGCTCAAATTTGATGGCTTTATATCATTTTGGAGAGCCCCCCCAAAATATAGATTTTTACATAAGAGTTGCATTATATTTAGGAATTAATTTGGGGATGATGGACATGTTGACCGGGTACTTAATTCTGCAAATATTCCAGCCAATTATTTATACTCTTCAGAAACATAGTGGCATTTTCTTCAAAAGGGCTTGCACTTCTTAAGTTTGCTTCTTGATAGTTTACCCAGGCGTTTTGTAGGTTCTGCAAAGGTGGTCTTTATTTCCTTTATATTTTCAACTGGTTTATAAGGAAGCTGCTGATTCTGTAGACTGGTTTTCTCTTAGTCTCCTTATCAATTCTATTCCATTCTCACAGATTCTATTTTAAACTAATTATCTTTTCAGTCACATCATCTGAAAATAATGACAGTTTCCAATGGTCTTAAATTCTGTCTTCTCCTCTTGCCTTACTCCATGGTCAACTGTGTCCAGGGTAATGTTGGATAATTGTCAAGAGCCTTGTTCTATTCCGACTTTCATAAAAGTGCCTCTAGTGTCCCATTATTATGTGTAATGTTTGCTGTAGATGTCCAGTGATCCCACTGTATTGCGTCCTTATTAGATGGCTGCTGGGGAGTTGTATCCACTTGTGTGCACCCATCCTGAACAAGACTCTAGACCAAGGTAAGTATACCATGAGGACAGTCAGCAAGGTGAAACCGAGTTGTTTGGGCAACAGTTTTAAGAATCAAAATAGACGCAGGGAGCACGTAATACTCAACTTTGAGGATACCGGGGCTTTCAAGTGGAAAATGTATTAAAGGAAGTAGAGCAGACCATGTGGCCAAAGTAGAGCCAAGAGGAAGTAGTCATAAGGAAGAAGATTTTAATTCAAAATAAGACATTTTTAAAAGACTGAGAGCTAATCCAAGATAGGACACACAAGTGGTGGTACCCAAGAGAAATCCATATAATTACAGCCAGGAATAATGCACAGGAGCTTTAAACTTCAGATGGTGGTGGGTTGCCACTCAAACTAGGTCAGGAGAACCAGCACATCAGCACCACCTGCAAGTTTATTACAACTGCAGACTCTTGGGTCCCACTCAGACCTACAGAATTAGGATCTGTGTTTTCTCAAGAGCCCCAGGTGATCTGTATGCACATTAAGAGTTCAGAAGCCCTGGACTCAAATAATTTTCCTACCAGTCATAGGACACCCAACCTGTGGACTCTTAGAAAATACAGGTAGTTAATTACCTCAAGTAACAGAAACCTGTAGGTGTAGGAGCTTAATGAAGTCCTCCTGAAGTTGGCTCTTTCCATGCTCAGAGTGCTAGCTTGAATATTGTGTTTATGTAACCTCATGGTTACAAAATAGTTGCAACAGTTCCGTGTACAACTTCACACACTACTTATGTGCAGGAAAACGACAGGCTTCCTCACCATCTGTCTTTTCATCATGAAGCAAAATCTTCCCTAGAACCTTCCATGACTTCCATCCACACACACCTGTTCTTCTATCCCATCTCACTGACCAGACTGAGCGAAAATGCACACCCCTAACCCAATGGGGTGATCTTACTTACAAGAATAAAACCTTTAGAAGGCAGAGCTGGGCTGGAAATTAAAATACACTTCCAACCTTGCCTGATGCCCCTTCCTCTCTTATGTTTTTCTCCCTAATGCTTCTATTACTCAAGAGATGTGATTCACTCCCCTGAACATTGCTGCGGCATTGGGCTTTATTAATTGAAAAAAAAAATGACTACAATCATGACACCTTTAGAATGGTATGTTTTATAATGGACCTCTTCCTTTCATTCTTGTTGTGTTTGTTTTTTGTCTGTGTAGACCTGTGTTATACTTCTAGCAAATGAGAATCACGAATTCTTTGTAAATCTCTCATGTCCTCTGTGTCCTAGGCCATGCATGGAAGAACAAGTTGCATTTATTTTCCCAATACTTGAGAAAGTCCCTTTAAGAAGAAAAAAAGTTTCAGCTGGCCTAAGCTGTTTTTCAATCTAAGCCTTCTGCTATGGCCTGACATCCAAGGACACCTAGATGATATTGACACAAGGTTGGTAATATTGCTCCAGATGAGCGGTAGGAAGAAAAGCCATTTGCAAATGAAAAATCTTGCTCAAAGCCAGCAAAATCCAAGTGTTTTATGAGAGGGCGGGCCTGGGAGGTAAACAGGTGCTGCTCTGCCCTGGGGGTGAGCCAGGGAGGAGAGCGGCAGCAACCTGGCGCTTGTCTCTTCTGATCAAAGTCGGCACCTGCACCTCATAATCACCGGCACCCACCTTTCAAAGCACACACTGATTGATCATCTGTCAGGGGTGATAACTTTGTAGTTCTGCCTAAAATACTAAAACATTGTTCGGATAGGTTTTTAAGCCGGTTTGTTTCTTTCTTTCCTTCTTTTTTTTTAGTGCAAATATTCCCCCACGCGCCATAAAGCGCCCCCTCCCTTGGAGGACATCTGCTGGGAGAGACCCCGCTCGTCAGAGAGTGCCTGAGAGCATATCATCCATCATCCCGTGCTCCTGAAGCCACCGATGGCAGAAGTCCCTTCGTGGGAGACGGAAGGGAGTGTTTCGACTCCAAACCCTCTGGATCCGAGCTTGGTACCCGCTCTCCGCCCTGCATAAAATGTCTTCTAATAACAAATCTGAACTCCAGGACTTTGGAGAAGTCCACCTCGGCTGTGGATCTCGTGCGGGGTCTTAGGAGCATCACCTTCCCAGGGGCGGGACTGTTGGAGTCCCCAATTACCACGGCTCACCTCAGCAGTGGAAGCTTAATCTGTACGGATTTCAAACGCCTCCTCCCCTCCTCCCTCCAGCTTGGCCTTCACACTCTTAATAAAACATTAAAAAACACTCCGCACTATGTTGCCGGAGCGTGTTCCACGAGCTTCCCTGAAGTCTGGCCGTGTTCCCTCCACCGGCACATTACAGCCATCTTCGAGCATTTGCGTACAGAGGTGTCCGCGCATGAGGTCTGGTTCCCTGCGAAGTGAGTGTGATGTTATTGTGTTCAAAGAGGAAGACAGAGCATATTCTCCACCACTGTAGAGACACCGCGCCTGCCTTTTCAACTTGAAAGATCAGTGGGTATTCTGTGTAACACGAACATGGCATTGGGAAAGTGTTTCTCAAAAAAAAAAAAAAATCCCTCGTTCTTTTTAAAGATCATTACTCATTAGCATGCTGGGTTTAACTTTCTGGGGGAGGGAGGGGCAAGAAGCATCATACCAGCAGCGTTCATGGACTGCTTGCCCTCTGCCAACTGGCCTACTGAGTGCTGTGCCCATGGGAGTTTATTCCGTCTCTGGACAGTTGTGTGGAACACAGACTAATGAATTAGGTCGCTTAGGACACGGAGCACCTAGCGGGGGACAGCCCAGTGAGGGAGGCACCAGCAACAGCCCCATTTCATAGATGGAGAAATGGAGACAGCCAAGTCCAGCAGCTCGTCCAAGGAGAAATGGAGGCAGCCAAGTCCAGCAGCTCGTCCAAGGAGAAATGGAGGCAGCCAAGTCCAGCAGCTCGTCCAAGGGCCGAATCAGACGAAACCGGGGCGAGTAGGGGCGAGATGGGGCTCAGTCCCAAGCCATATTACATCCCCAGCCCTGTAAGGGTACGGGCGCCCCATCTGCTGTTCCTCTCTGTCCTCTCTTCCTTTCAAGGAAATAATGTGGGAAATAGGAGAATATCTACGACTTGGGGAATACTTCTTTTTTTTTTTAAGATTTATTTATTTATTTGAGAGAGTGAGAATGAGAGAGAGAGCGCGCACATGAGGGGGGGAGGGTCCGAGGGAGAAGCGGGCTCCTCGCCGAGCAGGGAGCCCGATGCGGGACTCGATCCCAGGACTCCAGGATCATGACCTGAGCCGAAGGCAGTCGCCCAACTGACTGAGCCACCCGGGCGCCCTTGGGGAATACTTCTTGACTTGTTGTCTGATTTCGGTCTCGAAGCAGCATCCCTGCAGGCTCTGGTAGAGAATTACAGATTATCAGCCTGTGGAGATCATTTTAATCTTGCTTGGGTGGCCCAAGGGTTAAATGAAAGAGAGAGGCGCGTGCCCCAGGCTCAGCGTAGAGGGGAGGGATGCTTGGGCTTCCAGCCTCCGGGCTCCCCTAACCTCTATCTGCATCACATATTCCGACTCAAGATGAGACCATTACATAATCTCTGACAGTCCTCCATGGACGGTGAGAAACCCAGCCCCCAGTTAGGGGGCTGCTCTCCTCAAGCTCCCCCGAGCCTCCGCTCCGTCCACCCGTGCTCCGCTCCCTCCTCCCGCTTCGCCCTCCCTCCCTCCCTCCCTCCCTCCCTCCCTCCCTCCTCCCGGCCCCTCCTCCCTCTACCCTCCTCCCCCACCTCCTTCCTCTGCCCCCAGCCGACCTCTCCACCTGTGCCTCCCCCTCCCCAGCCTGCAGACCGACCTCCACCAGGAGCTATCAGAGGCCCCTCACTGTCCACCCTGCAGCCATCTTCCATTCCCCACCACCACTTCTGTTTCCTTCCTCCTGTCTCGGTGAGTGCCACCTGACCCCCCAAGTAGGAGCCGTGGCCACATCCCTGACCCCGCGTCCCCTCTGGCCTGTGTGGGCATGAACCCAGCCCTGCTGCCCCTGCTTCCGAGTACCCACTCCTCTCCAGCTCCCCCTGCAACCACAGCAGAAGGCGGCTGGCCACACGCCCTCTCCTCTCCTCTCCGGAGCCCGCAAGGGCCTGTGCACTCCGTGCCAGTGCGCCCCGTGCCCCCTGCTCGCAGCACAGGCAGGGACGGCCGCCGTCAGGCCCCATTTCCTTAACGCACAGGTTGGGGTGGGGGGTGGGCTAGTAGTCGGCAGTGCGGGTTTGGAGCCACATAGCCGGACTCACGTTCCCGGCCCCTGCTCACTACCTGTGTGGCCTGGGGCTCCTGTCTTGACTTCTCCGTGGTCCATCGTCCTCATCTGTAAGACGGGGCTGAGAATTGTCCTGCCGAAGCGTGTCAGCAGACTGAGCGAGCCTGGAAACCGGCACCAAGTGCTTAGCTATCATTCCCTCATCCAGCAATTACCTATGGAGTCAGTGGTCTGGGATCTGTGATCAGGCGGCCTGGTTCCCGTCCTGGCTCTAACTCGTACTTGCTGTGTGACCCTGGGAATTTAGTGAACCCCTCTGGGTAAAGTGGGGCTGACAAGCCTGTCATGCTCTCAGCAGGCAGGCAGTGCTCCCAAGGGCCTGCTGGACCAATTGTCATTGCTCTTGTAGCTGCCATCACACCCTGAGGCCTGTGGCTAGGTCCCTGCACAGGCTGGGTCCGCGTGGAAGCCTTGATTCCCTGTTCCTAACTCCGGCTCTAGCCGTTAGCCTGTCCCGGCAACGTCACCCCGCCACGAAATTGTTCATGTTGGACCTTCTGCCTTCTGTGCATCTTGAGCCCCCTTTGGGAGGCCTCCCCCACTCAGAGTAGACGTGAGGGAGATGCGCCTGGCACAAGCCCCTTTCCCGCTGTGCGAGTCTCTCACACCAGGCGGTGATCTCGGAGCCGAGGGCCAGGTGCGCTTGCCCCGTTTCCCAGGCCCTGGCACGGACGAGGTGGTGAGTGGCTGGGTTCCAAAGGAAGGAATGCCCAGGATGGCCTGCAGTGTGATTTGGGGCAGTCACCTTCTCTGACCTCACCCCCGGGATCTGTCACCTGAAGCAGGTTTCTGTTTCCCTGGAGCTGAAGCCGGGGCCTGAGGAGTCTCCACATTAAGGCAATCAACAATTCCTTTGCAAGTCCCCAGTCCAGCTACAGAGGACCCAAGGCTTAGCAGGGGTGTTCGCAGATTGCTCCCTTCTGGAGCCTTGATGCTTCTCCTAAAATTCACAAATTATCTGCATGTAACCCTGGGTCAGTTTGTGGCTCCCAAAGAGCAGTTTGCTCAGCAATCCCTCCTGGAGCTACTGGAAACCAGGGCGAGTAGGGGCGAGTATCACTGGCAGAGTCGGTGCCCCGGTGCACCTGCCCGACCGTGTGCAAAATCCTTTGACATTTATGAACAGGGTCCCTGTAGTTTGGGGGGAGGGTCCACGCTGAAACACTTCCAGACAACAAACAGCAGAGGTGCTCACGTAGGCCAGCCCACTGTTCTCCCCGGGACTGAGGTTTGCAGCCCACACACGTGCACATGCTGGGTGGCTGACGAGTCCAGTAAGTTTACAACTGAGGATCTGGGGGAATCATATTCAGCTTTGACGCTCACAGCAGCTGATACTGTTACCTTTCTAGACTCTGCAAAACTCGGTTCCAAACACGTCATTTTTATTTTTCCTAAGTCACCCAAAGGAAGCATCATGTACATACATACACCCATACATCAATATCCCTAGGTCGTCTTTGGGGCGACTGGGTGGGATCAATCAACAAACAGGTTTTTCTTTGTGGGCATTTTTTAAACCTTTTTTTTTTTTTAATGCACTTTAGGCTATTCTGGATTTTATTTTAAATTACTTTGCCTACCTAGTTGGTGTTTCTTGAACTTGATCCCAAACCACCCAGGGGCCCTGCTCGGGCAGGCCATGGCCATACACGTCTAGGTGAGGTGGCCCCCACAAACCGACCCGCACCTTTGCCCAGCTCTGATATTGATGTGAGGGTGGTCCCACGATCATCAGGCTTAACTCCTAAACGCCCTCTCTGGGAAACAGGCTGCCCTGACTCCAGGCTTCTGTCCATCTTAGGAAGTGCTTAATACATGTTCGAAATTCTTAAGGGCTCTTTGTTCAACTGGGAACTTGACATCAGCACGACCCCATGGAGAGCTTGGTTTATTCTGCTGATTTCCCACGGCAGGATGTCTGGACCATGCCCTTGGATCCTTCGCGTTAGGACTGGAGTTCAGCTGTGCCTCTGACCGCTGAACCTGGGCCCACTTTAGGTCTCTACCGCTCCAGCAGCAAACACAGGAGAAGAACCAAGTTCACAGACGTACAAAGCTGATAGACTTCTCCTTAACGACCCGCCACCCTGAGCAGGTATTTTATCCTGTCCAGGTCTATAATCTGTTCTGTAAACATGTCCTAGACTTGCCACAAAACCAGCACATTTTGGACTGACGCACATAGAACTCTGTCTAGGTACAATTTGATCCCAGCGGGCCCACCGAAGCCTACTCGGATTTAATACTCTGACTGGGCTGGCCCCACTCCCTGGATATCACCGGAGGCTGGTCCAGGCTCCCCGAGATTCAGCCACACTTAGAAGCCCAGGCACTCCCCGAGAAAGTGTGTCTACAACCAGGCCCTCACATCCAGCCACCGAGAGTCATAGCAACGATCTCCAGCCCTCCCCATTTCCTGCATGTCATTCCACTGAAACTCGAAATTCAATTATTCTGCCAACCTTGCCATCCGCCCATCTGCCGTTTCACACGGATAACCAGTAATCTCTAGATAGAGATGCACACTCAGGATTTGCTTGAAAAGCTAGTAGAGGGAGAAAGTTTTCTCTGCTCTCCCCACACTCAGGGAAGGGAAACCTCACAACGCACAAGGGACCAGCACCAAACTAAAGAACATATTTTATTTTTAATAAAATAGTGGAGCATGAAAAATATCATATATTACAAATATACATAAACAGAACCCCTCTCCCCTGGGGGGGTGGGGAGAATGAACTAGACTTGTCTAGTGCTTCTTGAGCTATTCATGGAAACCATTTGTTTAACAATAGAAAGAGTCAATAAGCCCTTTGGATACTTTTGAATGATCTTCCTCCCCTTTCCCCCCCTCCTTTCCACAAATCAGTCCAAACGTGTATAACATTGGCTTGGTTTCCATTAAAAAGCCACAAAATCTAACACTAGAGGGTTTCTGAGGGCTGGGCCTCTCTGTGCTTTTGTTGAGATTTCTTTTGTTGTCTTTATGTACAGCAAAATACTTGTTTCTCTTTTCATTTCCACGGAAAGAGGGAAGAAATGTATTGCACATTGTTTGCATTTGCAAATGTTAGGTTTGGAAGTTTCTGTCTTGGAGAAAGACCCATTTGTGAAGGCTAGAGGCTGGAGTCTATTTTAAGTGACTCCAAATCCACTGGAGTGTGTTAAATCGTCAGGGCTCCCCTTTCTCCCTGTCTACACAGAAGCTGCTGTCCCACACACAGCCTTCCTGGGGGTGGGCCACAGGGATGAATCCTCGCTGGAGACCCACTTGGCCTCTCCCCGCCACCACCCCCATGCTCCCAGCAGAAGTTCTTTAATGTCCAAAGAAGTTACCTCTCCTCTGACTCGTAAATGGGTAGCAAAGCCAACTCAAACACACGGCTATGTATTTATGGAAGCTTCTAAACAAAAGTTTTCTTCTGGGGGCTGAATCAACTACTTGACCACAAATTAGTTACATGAGAGGCTACTTAAGGGAGGAGCTCTCCTTCTGGAAACAAAACAAAACAAGTAACCTGGAAGCACATTTTTACTTTCAGTGTATCACAGCATCCTGAATTTCAGGGTAAAAACTTTTTTCTTTTACTTTTATTTAAAAAAACAAACAAACAAACAAACAAAACAAACAAAAACCAACCAACCAACCAGGAAAAGCACCATGTTTTGGCTCTGACTGCCACGGTATCCTGTCTTAAGTTTTCCACTCTGGCTTTCCCTCCCTGCCCACCCCCCCCACCCCCACCCCCCAAGGCAGTTCACACACAGGTGGGAGACTGGGCAGGGATTTCATATTTTCCAAGATGGGTTTTTTGGGGATGCTGGGCTTTTTTGTAAATCCCACTGTTGGTGATCACACTGGCGGGTTTCCTCCTGCTCTTCCTCTTGAACCTGCGGCTGCAAACGTTCTGCCAGGACTGCAGGGTTTTGGACGTCCAGATCCACATCCCACTGGTGATCCCCACCACCAGCAGCATGAAGATCTTCACCATGAAGATCTCCACGGCCGGGATGGACGCGGCCATCAGGCAGTCCAGAGTTTTGGTCTGGTTGTTCATTTTGCACTTGTGCTGAGTGGCCAGGATTTTCCAGTACTCCATGTTGAGGCGCTCGTAAAAGTAGCAGGCGATCACACAGGTGGCCGGCACCGTGTAGAGCACAGAGAAGACTCCGATCCTCACCATGAGCTTCTCCAGTTTGTCGGTGTTCTCCCCGCCCGTCTTCATCACCCTCCGGATGTGGAAGAGCGCCACGAAGCCGGAGAGGATGAACGACGTGCCGATGACGAGGTAGCAGGTCAGCGGGATGAGCACGAAGCCGGTGAGGGCGTTCACGTCCATGCTGCCCACATAGCACACGCCCGTGAGCTCGTCGCCCGCCACCCTGCGCATCACCAGGATCAGGATGGTCTTCACGGCCGGGATGGCCCAGGCTGCCAGGTGGAAGTAGCTGCTGTTGGCCTCGATGGCCTCGTGGCCCCACTTCTTGCCGGCAGCCAGGAACCAGGTGAGCGTGAGAATCACCCACCAGAGCGAGCTGGCCATCCCGAAGTAGTAGAGGACGAGGAAGACGAGGGTGCAGCCCGTGCTCTCCAGCCCCTCCTGGATGACATAGAGCTGCCCGCTGTCCCGGTCACACGCGATGCTCTCGGCGCCGGCAAAGAGGCGGATGATGAAGCCCACTGAGTAGACACAGTAGCACATGGAGAGGAAGATGATGGGGCGCTCGGGGTACCTGAAGCGCGCGGGGTCGATGAGGAAGGTGAGCACGGTGAAGGCGCTGGAGAAGAAGCACAGCACAGCCCACACGGCCAGCCAGACCACGGCGAAGCGCTTGTCGCCGCGGCTCCAGTACACGTCCACGCCGGGCGTGCACAGCGGCGCGCACGCCGCGCTCTTCTCCACGTGGTGGAACTTGCCCGGGTTGTCGCAGCTGGCGCGCCCCGGGCCCGCGTCCCTGAGCGAGTGCTCCTGCGCGCCGTGCGGCCGCTGCGGCCGGAAGAGCGGCGGGAACAGGCCCGAGCCCCGGGAGGGCTCGTCCGAGCCGTTGTTGGGCGCCTCCATGCACAGGTAGTTGGGGTCGTTCTTGTTGGGGAGCTTGCTGCAGTCCAGCGAGTCGGGCCACTTGAAGTTGAACTGCTCCATGATCGGGGAGCACTTGAGCCGGGCCTGCTCACACATGACCCGGCAGGCGGGGATGGGGGTGGAGACTTGCTCGGTGCACATGGGCGCGTACAGCGAGCACAGGAAGAAGCGGAGGTGGCCGTGGCAGCCGTACTCCACCAGCGGCGCGAACTCGTGTAGCTGGATGGCGGCCTCGCGCTGGTTCTCGTGGCCCATCAGGTTGGGCATGCGGGTCATGTTGTAGCCAATGTCCTTGCACATCGGGATCTCGATGGGTTGGCACTTGCCGTCGCCCGGACGCTCCATGTCCATGGAGCTGATGGCGGCGCACGAACCCATCACCTGCAGGACCAGCCACAGGCGGGGGCCCGGACGCGGCATGCTGGCGTCGGAGGTGCCCCGGCGGGGAGGTCCGCTCCCCTCAGCGCCGCCGCTGCCCAGCTCGGGCTGCGGGCCCCGGCTCCCCGTCCCCGCTCCGGCCCCCGCCCATGCCCGCTCGGCCGGCCCGAGCGCTGCGCTCCGCGCCCCCGGCCTCCGCCGAGGTGGGGGCCGCGTGGGAGCGGGAGCAAAGTTGGCCAACAATACCGGGAAGCGCGACGGGCCCCGAGCTCCCGGCGGCGGGCGCCGACTCCCGGCCGCAGCAAACTTTGGGCTCTTCCGCGAACGCCCAGGTGGCGCGTCCGGGAGGCCGGCGGCGCGGGCGCACGGTGGCGGGCCGGCTGGCGGCGGCTCCTCCCTCCCGCGCCGGCCTCGCCGGGCCCGGCCGCAGCTGCTCGGCGCCGCGCGTCCCGGGCAGAGAAGACGCGCAGAAGGCGAGGGGGAGCGCAGCCGGGCGGCGACAGGCCCCGCCCC
>NW_027397159.1:1553619-1568531 GCF_003265705.2 Callorhinus ursinus | reverse complement strand
GGGGCGCATCTTCCCTCGCCCTGACGGTGGGCCCCGGGCGGGGGGGCTTTCAAAGCGGGGTGGGATTGGCGTTTTACAGCCCTGGCCATAAAGTGGCCCCTCGGCTTGTAGACCTGCCCGCATCTTCCCGAGGCCCGGAGTCACCAGGCCTCCGCTCCGGCTCCGGCTTCAGGGAGGGGTTCTCTTTGAAATTTCAAAGAGAAGAGCTCAGGGCAGGGGGAGGGGCTCGGGGAAGCCAGATTTTAGGGCCGCTCCTCCGAGGTCTCCGCGGGGAAGGCGGGGAGGGGGAGGGGAGGGCAGCCTCCTGGGGCGCCTGGGTTTCCCCCCCCCGCCCGCGTCTCGGGAAGTGGGGGCTTGGCTTGTGTAATGACCCCCGCCCCCGACAAAGCCGCGGAGTGTAGGGGCCTCGAGCCAGGCAGGGCTGGTGATTTCTTCTAGGCGGCTGAGTTTATTTATTATGGGAAGTCATTCGCTCGTCGGGTATTTATATTATTTGGCGAGTGATCTGCCTGGCCTGCGCCCTCCTGGGCTGAAGACCCATTAAGACGATGCGGAGCTGGGCGTGGGAGGTCGCGGCGTCAGCTCGCGCGGAGGGTCCCCAACTCCTCGGGACCTGGGGGTGGGGGCGCGCACGCCACTCGGTTTCGATGGGAAGTGAGGGAGCGTCCTGGCCGGACGCCCCTATCCCACCCCCACCCCCTTATACTGGAGCCAGTTTGTGACAGTCACTTGGGACACAACGCCCCCGCCGGTCTGTGGCACTGGGCTTAAGGGGTGGGCACCCACACCACTCCTTGCCTCCAACAGAACATGCGAAGTGCTTCACCTAGCATCCCATAGTAACCCTTAAATGAACAGCTCCCCTAGGAGGTGGCGGGGTCTCTCTCCTCTTAGACGCCCTCGAGGTCAGGATCCTTTTAAGTTCCCCTAAGACTCCCAGGATCACGTATAGAGGGGGCAGTAGGAGGACTGCCGGCCGGGGGGGGGAGGTCGGAGGAGCCGGCCTTTTTACCCCTTCCTTTCTGAGGTCAGCAGTGGAGAGGTGTGCGATGTGGACAGACACCCCTGGGGATCGGTGCAGCCCCCTCCGTCTTGCCCTGCACCCCGCTTTGGCAGAGCTGGGTGAATCCCGCAAGGGGAGAGCTGTCGGTTTCGCCAGCTACCTCTAGGAGCGCTCAGAAAGGAGAGGCTCCTGCCAGGCACTCCTCCTCCCCTGGGAAGCTTTTTGTAAGCAGTGGCAGAAGTGGGGCACTTCCTCTGAGCAGGCTTTTTGGAAGATTGGCTTTTATTTAAAACAAGTGGTACTATTTTACATCTGTAAGAAACTTGGGAGATCGCACATATCCACTTAGCCATCCATCCACCATTCATCTGTTCATTTGCCGTCCACCCATCCACCGCCTATCCACCATCCATCCATCCACCCATCCCCCTGTCCACCCACCCACCCACCCATCCATCCACCCACCCATCCATCCACCCACCCATACACGCCTATCACCATCAGCCCACCCACCACCCACCCATCCGTCCATCCAGTAAACACCCAGAAGACTGAAGCTGGGGCTTGCCCAGGATCCCAGAACTAATAGGCAGCTTTGTCCTGAATCATTGTCCCTGACTCTCACTGTGGGTTGTTGGAGGAGGTGGGAGTGAGGCAGAGAGTGGAAAAGAAGGTAGACACTAATATGCCATCAGAACAACGACCTTCAACCGTGTTATTATTTCCCAAGTTAAAAAAAAAATCATGTTTTTAAAGACTGCCATTTTACTTATGATTTTGTTTTGCTTTGTTTAGTGGCTTATTTTCAAAACCTTCAAGTTAAAAAAAGGTTCAGTGGACATCACTTGGCTTCTCCAGAATTTTCCTTGCTAAGGTCCTCCATTGGCACCATTTTGTCTCTTTTCTTTTTGTTTCTGTCCCTCAGAAACTGTGGACGCAAGGGAGAGCGCCAAACGCCAGGAGTGGGCGTGAGCTTTTTGAGAAAGTGCGTCCTAATTGATCTTTTATGTGCCGTTTTAATTCAGCCATGTTCAGACCCATTATTTTAGCTATAACCACTTCAGATTGCTTTCTTCCCTCGTTTTTATAAAAATGTCTGCAGAAGTGCTCCACGCTGCCCAGCTGAGGCGGAAACCAACAAATAGACATTATTATAGAAAAACGAGGGCTCTGAGAAATGAGCAACTGCAAGATAACTCTGTAACTAATAAATGAAAAGGGCCTTTTGATGGCTCCAGCTGAAAAGATATTTTATTTTATTTTTTTCCTGTGTGTGGGATTTGAGATGTGTGATTGTAAGGAGCAGCGGGGTCCCCTGCTGCTCGGCCCTGGCTGGCAACCGGCCCCCCTCTGGCAAATGTTATGGAGAATTGGGAGGAATTTTATGGCTGTCTTTCCCCTCAGCTCTTTTTTCCTTTGTCTTCTTTGAAGAATGACTTTAGACATTTTATTTACATATTTAACCATGGATGAAAGAGGCAAAAGAAAGCATTTGGGGCTGTCGTGGGAATAGTGATATGTTTAAATTAATGGAAATCTTATTAGGCCTCTAAAATTTTGAGCAAAGGTTTTTAATGAAACTTTATAATTAAACATGATTTCAAATAACATGCAGGGATAAGGAATACTATATATATATATATTTTTTTTTTACCCCAACCACCTAAAAAAAAAAATATATATATATATATATATATATATATATGGGAGAGCTACTCTTAAACATGAGCTACCTTCAAATTCTTGCAAATGTTCACCCAGAAAAGTAGAAGGTTTTTGAGAGGAACTATTTCTGAAGTCAGGCAGTATTTTGAACGATACCTAAATATTTTTGGATGGAAGGGAATTTGAGGAGTGTGTATGTCATCCCATTCTAGCAAAGGCCAAAGCATAAAATACTTTGACATGGGTATTGCTAAAAATCAAAGTTGTATCTCTCTCTCCTTATTATATTATAGTCAGTGGAAATTATAAAGCACGGTGTTCGGCTCTCTGAAATGAGATTAGAGAAAACCCACATAATCTCTTTAAGATAAAAGTACTGACACTTTCAGCTAGAAAGAAATTAAAGTGTAGACTTTGCACGTTACAGGCTAATTGCAAGAGGAAAGTTGTAGAGTATCAGCAAAGCTCGTGGAAAGAAATAGGGTCGTATTTGGGGGAAAGTTTCACATAAAACGTGGCTCAGGCTATCCCAGTTGCTCGCGGGGCGGGGGGTGGGCTCTGGCTCGGATGATCTCTCCAGGCACATTCAGGTTTGGTGATCCGGTGAACCGAGCGGGTGGGGGGGGGGGGGGTTGTGCTCTTTTATCTTCCAACGTTGTTAATATGTGTGTTTCATCGGGAACTTTTCCAGTTCTGCTTTCAAGTAAGACGAAAATGCCATCTATTTGCTGATAATTGCCTGACACGCCGAGGGGTCTCTGATACCAAGAGGCACCATTGCCCTGACCTCATATTGCGGTACATTTTTGCAGAAACTTATTATCAGATTTAAAAAAAAAAAAAAAAAGGCAGGGAAAATTCTATTTCTAACCAAGCGGGGGCACGGTTAGCCTGGCCCCCGTTTTTCTCCGAGGAAAACACCTCGGGTCCTCTGAAGTGATCCTCACTTAGGAAAACACATGGTCTGTGCCACCAGAGGACCCATGCAGCAAATGCAACAGGCGCCGAAGTTGAAGGACACCCAGAAACACTCCTTTGTGCAAAGATCGCCGGCTTGGGTGGGAGGAGGGTGCGGCCAAAAAAGCAGGCAGGTCCTAAAATGGGTAACTGGCGTGGGGTGCGTTTGCTCCAACAGGATGCCGGCAACTATATTAAGGCCACATCCCCTGAAATGTGGCTTGAAATATTACCAGAGGTTCCACGGGGTGCATTAGTGTGAATTGCAAATCAGAGCCTGCTTCTAATCCCCCTTTCAAGGGCCGGCTTTGGATCACTGGCGTCTACGGGGCTCCCCACTGTTTCTGGCTCAGGAGGGACCATTCAAGGGGGCAGCCTCTCTCTGCTATTCCCACACTCCAAAAAACAACACCGCAGACAGACACCCTCCAACTAAATTAGATTAAACTCCTTGTTCTCCACAGCACATTAGCCTTTTCACTGCCCAACGGTGATTATTCGGAGCCTCCTAATTTAAAGGTACAGTATTTCTTTTTCAACACAACGGGCAACAACAGCAAACATACTGAGAAAAGGGGACAAAGCCGGCCTTCATGTAAGTGCTCCCAAATTACAAGGACATTATCTGTTTAAAATATAGGAAAGGCTTAGCACATGCCTGCTCTAAAACACAAACAAATTGACCCGGCCCCCAGAAAAAGTACTTAAACCTATTATTCTCCTATGGGACTGCATTTTTTTTTTTTTGGAAGCAGAATTATATGAAAAAAGGAATCACAGAATTCCAGGAAAATGAAACAAAAGAGATTCTAGTGCGTGCGTGTGTTTTTATTTTCTGTTGCACTTAGGTTGCATGCATCCATCTACGGGACAGTCTATTGGACATGAAGGCCCAATGATGAGCTGAAACTTCATTTTTTGCCCTAGTTGTTTGGCTCCTCACCCCCTCCCCGCCTTGTGCTTGGGATATATTGATTTAATTACTCACGTTCCCATCTGTTTCCTTCCTGCCTCACCCCCCCAGCCCTGCAGCCTTTCATGGCCTGTCCCGGGGAGCGGGGCCACCACATGGAGACCAAGGAAGGGGTCAGCCCCCCGCGGGCCGGCTGCCCCCACACAGGTGACAGAAGGAGATTCAACAGCCATCCCTTGAGGGACAGAGTGGGGACACCCTCAAGCCCGGTCCCGCCTCAAAAAGCAGCAAGAGGGGGCCACACTCCCACGTCGGACTTTGGTTGGCCGAGTCTGGAACCATGTGGCCAAACACAGGGGCTGCCCTCAGCGGAGGTGGGGAAACGTGTGGGCTCTGGGGCGGCATCCCCTCCATCGCCTTCCACCACGGGACCCAGGGAGCAGTCCTTCTGGTGTCGGGCCTCAGTCTTCTCAGCTGAAAAGCGGGCGCCAGTGAGGCTCCAGCTCCCCGGGGCACGGGACGATTCTGTCACTACACGTGGGGAGCATTTGTAACAATGCCACTGTGCAGCAAGTGTCTGGGTCTCGGTGCCACGGTCCCGTGTCCGTGGAAGGTCAGAGCAACATTAAGAGACAACCAGGGTGTAACACTTGTGAGCAAAGGCCTGGGGAGAGGACAGTGTTCGGACCAAAATGATACAAGGTGACCTTCGTCCAAGTGAGTAACGGAAAGGCCAGCAAGGGGGAGACGGACTGGGCATCTGCAAGTGCCCGGCACCGGCTGAGCCTCTCCTATGGGGCGACTCGTTTACAGGCACCCCGCGAAGCCAGTCCTGGGGAGGTGCCCCTTTTGGGGATGAGGAATGTCAGCCTTTGGAGCCTAAGGAAATGAACAAGGCCACGTGGCTGCCGAGTGGCAGGGTCAGGATGTGGCCGCAGGCGGCAGGCTCCCAGCTCTGTCCACGGTGGGCTCCGCGGGTGAACCACAGCCTTCTGTTCACACAGGGGCCCTGTGCTGGAGTCTCGCCGGCAGCCGGGCCTTTCCCCTTTCGTCCCGGCCTGGGACGTGCCTGCCACTGTCTTACCATCTCGATGTTCCGCTTTCCCGGGTTCAGAGGGATTCTTCAGGGTCACAAACAGCGAGGAAAAGTGGAGGAAACAGGAGGTGGGAGGTACTGGCATGGGTCAGGTTATTCCTGTCCTCGGCTGTGTGGCTTCAGGTGAGTTACTTAACCTCCCTGAGCTCTGCTGTAGAATGAGGGTAATGCCAGTGCCTCCTCCATGAGGTCTGGGCTGGGATGGAGTGAGACAAAGCACTGGGACGTGTGTCTGGCAGCTAAGCGCTAGCCACGTGGGGCTCGTCGGTTTTCGACGCTGGGGCCAGTGCGCTGTCCTCGTTCAGATCTTGAGTGCGACTTCGCCGGCTAGAAGGCACACTGACAGCATCACCTGCAAGTCTTCTTTCTGGTAGAACCCCTGCCCCATCTTCCCCGAGCGCGAGCTGGAGGGGCAGCGGGCCTGTGGGGGGGTTCTTGGTGGAGTTGGGGGCCTCCTGGAGCAACCACTGCGTCCCGGGCGCCCACCCTCTGCCTCTCCTGCAGGTCTGCCCAGGCGGCCACGGTCACTGAGCTCCAGCAGGTGCTCCTGGGTCCTCCCTGGGCCTTTCCCTTCTCCCTCCAGCGAAGCCCGGAAACACAGACCTGCGGCCTTGCAGACAGTTCAAGGCTGGGCCTCCTAGTTCACTGCGAGGAAAGAAAGGCACATTCAAGTTGTTGTCCTTCTGTGCCCCTCCTTGTAAATGGCAGTTCACGTGAGAAAGCATATTCCTCTCCGGGTCCAGAAGAGGGAGGGCAGAGTCTTTCTGCCCCGCCTGCATTTCACGTCCTACAGTTAGACTGGAGTCTCTGCTCCTGCTCTTGGAGCTGAGACCCGTGACTTTGGGGAGGGACTCTCGCCCTCCTTCCGACAACGGTCAGTCTGTCCTCTCTTCTTCCTTCCCTCCCCCACAGATACATATTATAGATAAAATCCAGTCCTATAAGTACTCCAGTTTTGAAGTTGAATTTCCAAGCTGGATCCTCTGTGCCTTCCCAGAATCGAGAGCAGTGCCCAATGCGTGTCTCCTCAACAATTCAACAAATGACTTTTTTCTACGCTGCCATATCCTGCAGGAAAGGCCATCCTGTCTCCATGGCCGGAGACACGGGCTGTGCTGGCGACCTACTTGCACGCAGGGGAGGGACAGGTGCCCCTGGACTGGCCCCAAGGTCCCAGCCCGAGGAGGAGCCTTAGCCTTTTGCCCCCCTATCGATGAGTATTGGATAGTATTTATTTTCCCTACTACCTTGAGAGACCACGTAGTCATTACAAGTCAAAAATACTTTCAGGCTGTGGAGGTATCTCCCTTGCCCCGGGAGCTGTGGGCCGGGCGGGGACAGAGCCCGCTGTGCGGTGGCGGCAGAGGCCAGGAGGACGCGGGAGAAGCGGAACCAGCACCCGGAGCCTGACGCCGCCTCCTGCTTGAGGAGCACGGACCACCGGCCAGGCACGCTCCTCAGCCCTCCAGGAAACTGTTCAGTTTTTCCATCCTTCCGCAACCCGGTGGGGTTCCCAGCAAACCACACAGCCTGAGGACAGCAGGCCCCGCTCCCCACGCCTCCCCGCCGCTCCCCGCCGCTCCCCACGGCCCGCGCGCCTCCCCACCGCTCCCCGCCGCCCCCCCACCGCTCCCCGCCCCTCCCCCCGCCCTTCCCCGCCCCTCCCCCCGCCCCTCCCCGCCGCCCCCCGCCCCTCCCACTGCTCCCCGTCCCTCCCCGCTGTTCCCCACTGCTCCCCGCCCCTCCCTGCTGCTCCCCGCTCCTGTCCTCCAGCATCTGACAGAAGCAGCTGGGGATGCCACAGACTGGAGGTGCCACAGGAAGGGAAGGGCTGTGTAGGTTCTTCAGGGAGAGAGCTAACAGGGCTTGGAGTGATCACCGTCCTACATGGGGGGTGAACTCAGGAGCTGCGGGGGCCGGGGGTGAAACAGATGGGCTGACTGGGGACTCCTCCAGCCCCGCACCCCGGGTGGGACGCAGTCCCCGTGGTGGTGCTGTGGGCAGCATGTCGCTGGGAAGGTGCCTGCACAGGTGACAGCCACAGTCCGGAGGTCACCAGCCTCAGCAATGGGGTCGGCTTCGTCCAGGGCGGGGTGGGAGAGTGGAAGATCCTAAGAGCTAAGCTTCCGGAGGAGAAGGACATTTGGCTCCCACCCGAGGTTCCCAGCCTGCCCAGTGGATTTCAGACTTGCACAGCCCCCCCTCCCCCCATCCCCAGCCGGCGTGGAAGCCCATTTCTTGCAATACATCTCTTTATATACTCCCACGTATGCCCCCCTAGGTTCTCGTTTCTTGCTGGCCCCTAACTGATACAGTGGCCATAAGGCCCTCGGCCCAGAAGGACGGGATTCCAGGCTTGGTGGCACGATGCATTAGTGGGGTAATCAGGGGCCCCCTCTGGATGTGCAAATTCGACCTGCAGAGGACGGGCCATGCCCCCATCCTGAAACAATGCGTCCTGGCACCGGCCTCTCTGGAGTGAGGGCTCCCTCTTCCAATTTGCACACAGATCCCCAAACCCGGTCCCCCTGAATTGTGTGCCCCTGGGAGGCTACCTTGTGGATGGCTTTAGATGTCTTACTAAACCTTTCTGAGCACCTGCTCCTTACCCGTAAGAGGAGAGTTGGGTCCTCAAAAGGTCATTGAAAGGAATTAAGTGATAAGATTCATGAAAAAAAGGTTATCACAGCCTCCAGCGCAGGGCCCATGCACATGGTGGTATCTCTTAGTAGATGTGTTTGCTATTCACTGCGTTCGTTCGTTCGGAGTCATGTTAGTAAGTGACAAAACCCAGCTGCAAAGGGCTTAAACCGAAAAAGGTTCCTCCGTCTGGGATAGAAAGGGTGAAGCTTCAGACTGAGGCTGGGGAATAAGGCACGGTGACTGGTGCCAATCAGCTAGGATGTGCCCCTGGAGCCCCAGAAGGGGGTCAGATAACTGGGGAAACTGGGTGTCAGCCAGTGAGAGAGGAAGGGAAGGGGGTCCGTAGGGTCCACTTTGGCTCCTCGGAGGGCTTCTGTCCCCCAGAGGCTCTCAAGGCAACTCAGGGTGGCAGCAATCCGCGGATGCATTTTCCTCGGGGACAGCACCCAGACGCCATCTTTTGGTCCCCGCACGGCTATTTGGTGAGCTCCTCGCTGGGGTCCAGTGGCTGCTTGCAGATCTGTGGTTGAAACCGGGGCAGGGGGTCTGCTTTTCACATGCCAGTGCCCCCACGAGGGCACGCAGGCGGCCCATCCCCAGCTTGCACACAGCTGCTGGGACGGGTATCTGGGGGAGCACGTGTGTCTGGCCTCGGGGATCCCACCAAGGAAGACGCTCCCGTCACCATATTTTGGCAGCTTGATGCACACCCACTGGGCCCAGAGAGTGGCTTCATTACTAGCCTCACAGCAGGCTCACTTACGGCTTCAGTTTTCATAGAGCAAAACGCATCACAGCAAACTGCTTTTGATGTGGTTTCTGAAGCTACGCGGCCACGACGTCTTGCGGAGTGTAGGTGCTCGGCACGATGCATGGGAACAAAGCCACGAGCCATACTCTGTAGACCAGGGCACCTCAGATCCTGGATCCTGCGTTTGGAAGGATGTGGGGAATATTTTTTGCTCCCTCCTCCTGCCTCCAGTGGGACCAGGTGTGTGCCGTCCGACATGAAATACACGAACGCACGAACGGTTGCCAGAGAAAAAGACTGTGGGACCACGGGCTGGGCAGAGTTCTACCTTCTCCGTCATTGGAAAGGGCTGACCTCCCACAGAAATCACCACGGCTGCCCTTGGCGCCGCGTCCTCCCTGTCCTGCTCACAGGAGTAAAACAAGTTCAGTTCACATCAGTTCGGTGCCCGTGTGCTGAGCGGCTCCCGCACACCCAGCATGCCCCCCGCCCCCGAGGGCTCAGGAAGAGGAAGTTTTGGGGGAGCAGACGGCCAGTGGGGAGGCAGGAGCCCTGTGGCTGTCTTCATGTCCACGCTGTGCGGTCTCGGACGAGGGTGGGCACTTATCAGATATTAGCAGAGTCTCAGTATAGTCAAATCGGAAACAATGACCACCCACTCCCCAGTTTTAGAACTTAGAAAAACAAAACAAAACGAAACAATAGATCATTTTAAACCTGGCAAAGTTAATCATAAACACTCTGTCATCTCGGGCCAGGGCTGCTCGAGCTAGAAATGCCGAACAACTCCTTCTTGACACATAGCTCTGCTTGAATTATGCAGCGGATTTGAAACGGGTAGGATCTTTGGGAACAAATCCTTTGCATAAAATGCCCCTGCCCTCTACTTTGGGGGGATGTTTAAACACCGTGTTAGCTGTTGCTCAGTTCCTCCATACACATGAGAACGGTCTCATTAGACAAGGTGGCAGTCGGCAGCCGCGGCCTGTGATCTGCCCCGTGCCTGTATTTGTAAATAAAGTTTTATTGGCACTCAGCCACCCCCGTTCATTTGCATTTTGCAGAGGGCCGCTTTCGGAGGACTCTGGCAGGTTTGAGTGTTTGCAACAGAGACTGGCTGCCTGCAATGTGTCCCGTATTTGTGATTGGGACCTCCGCGGGAAACCTTTGAGGACTCGTGGAGCATCACAGCGGAAGATGATTCCACTTGTCTGCACCTTTGGGGCAGACTCCCAGTCTCGTGTCACTTGCTGTCATAACATTGAGAACATTCTGGTGCCCTCTGGATGCCACACCGCGTCCGTCTGACCTGCCTCTGTCCAGGCTGATTGGCAGCGGCCAGGAACCTGGCAAGAAGGCAGCGTCTGGGCGGGAGCCGTAGACTCAGTCCCCACTCACTGGATGGTTCAGTGGGTCCACATGGGCAGCTCCTCTGTGCCGGGCACAGTGTAGGCATGTGGACTCAGCCGCAGACAAGGGAGAAAAGGCCCCTGCTCCCCCTGGGGCACATACTGAAGCAGGGGACACATGGTAGACAGAGAAGGCATTAAGATACGCTCAGCAGCTTCTGCGTGCCATGAAGATGGCAAACGAGGGAAATGGGTTGGGGAGAGACGGGAGGGTCCCTTCCTACCTCGAGAAGGTGCCCATGATGTGCACCGAGAACCAGGCAGAGGCCTGGGAGCTGAGGCTCAGAGTGCACCTTCACTCAATTGTTCTTTGTTGATGTGCTTATTCAATAAGCACGTGACCCATTCCGGCTGCCAGTCATGAGCCAGAATATTGCTAAATCATGACCCCCGTCACCATTCAGGAGTTCACAAGTGGCCTAATGTCATAGTTGGACCAGATTTCTAGGTTTGGATCCTGCTCCACCACTTAAGTGCTGTGTGACACTGGGCAAGTTGCTTAACCTCTCTGAGTCTGGTTTTCTTAACAGCAAAATGGGGATGATCATAGTAGGGCTCAGCGGGCGGTGGCAAGATGTGAAGTCTAAAGGCAGCGCCTGATACAAGGAGCACCCCACCCGGTACCCGGCTTGTGCACCTCTTAGCGCTCACAGCGGGCACATGGCAACACCGCCCAGCGTGGTCTCCAGCAGCCCTGATGAGTCACAGCGGAGAGAAGACACGCGAGAGTCAGGACCACGTGGCAAGTGTTCCAACGGAGGACTGGATGTATCCAGACAGGGCTGACTTGTTCTGCTTTGTGGGGTAGAAGAGGGGTGTCGGGAGGAATTCCCGGAAGAGGCACCATTTAAGCCGTCTTGGGAAGGTGGGTAGGAGTTCTCCAGCCGGAGCAAGGAGGAAGGGGAGGAGGGGAGAAAGCAGCGATTGCCAAGGCCAGTGTCTGGTCTGCAAGCGTCACAGCGGTGCGGGCAGGGGGCGGGGCAGGGGGCGGGGCCCTAGGGAGGAGTGTGTGACAGAAGGTCAGCTGCCGTCTTCCCAAGAGCCCCTGGCAGCCATGGGAAGGGACGGGGGGTGGATGGTAGAGACAGCAGTGGGGACATCCAGTAGGTTTAGGTCAAAGAGGGTGAAGAAGGAAGGAAGACAGACACGGTCCAGGGGCCCTAAACGCTGTCCGGCTGGTACGCGAGGGGGGTTGGTGAGTGCGTCAGGGATGGGGCTAGACACTGCGGTCCCACGGGGTCTCTGCTGTCCCAAAGGGCGGCCCCAAGCCCCACGCTGGGCTCGTCCTCCTATCCTGGCCTGAAGTGAAGCCCGCCCGCGTGGACGCACCTCTGCGTGAAACATCACCCAGGGTCCCAAAGGCCCCCCTCCCATTAATGACCTCTGTGTCGATCACCCCCTGAAATGAAGCTGCTATTTTGGATTGTGGGTTAAGTAAAGTATGTTATCACGATCAACTATACCAGTTTCCCTTTACTTTTTACACGTGGCTAGTAGGGTCCTTCAAACCCACACATGGCTCGCATTAGGTTTCTGCAGGACTGTGCTGATCTAGATAAACAGGCCACGTTTGTTTGTTAAAGGCTGAATCCATGTGCACGGTCAGGCCTGTGCTGTGTTTTCAAGATATTTGAATTGATTAGGGAACTTTAAGCCATTGGAATATTGTCGCATAAAAACGGAGCTTTCAACTTCTCAAGAAAACTTGGGATGCACTGCAGACCAGGCTGGGGCGACGGGCCCCGCCCCCTGGAGCCCCGTTCTCCGTGGACATGCCCCCCTCCCCTGCCGTGTCCCTCTAGTGGGGCCTGGCCTCTGGGCCGTGTCTGACCCAGATCCCAGGCTTGGGGGAGACTTCCCACTTCTTGTGCGATGCCCCCCTGCTTCTGGGTTAGACAGTGGGCCAAGGTCACTTGGGAAACAGCCCATTACACGGTTGGGACCGTGAAGGTCCCTGCCTCAGTTTCCCTGCGTGTGATGTGAGCCTAATTACATGTGCAAAGCAGGGGTTGGGAAGTGCAATTACTGTCTGTCTGTTTGTGAAGCCCCATGGCGTGGCTGGTCTAAAACCTGCAGGGAGGGTTCTCATCGGGATTTCGCTCCAAGCGAAGGGAAGGTGAGTCACCAGGCTCTTGCGAGCAGACATCAGCCGGTGTATACGGAGGGCTCTGTGCGGCCGCATAGGTAGTCTCTACCCCTGGACGCCTCCAGCATGCTCGGCCACAGGGCATTTCACCCAAAGTGGCATAATTAACACCCTGACTCCAAGTGCTGCTGTCCTGAGGCCTCGGGACCAGACAGGGTCACTACCAAGCCCCAGGGTCATCTGGCACCTTCCGGAAGGGAATGGCACCCTAACCAGATTGAGCCTCCAGGTGAAGGAGAGGAGGGCAGGTGGGATTTGCTGTCCTGCCCCCGGATTCTACTCCATTTGAAGGGTGACATGGACTCTCTCTTCTGAGCGCCACTTGGGCAGAACGCGGGCTCTCCTGCGGGCACTGCCTGCTTTCTGCAAAGTCGACTGTTGGTGGCGGGGGGGGCGGCTGGGCTGCAGGGGGCTGAGCAGGGAGCGGCCCGGTGGGGAGGGGAGTGGAGGTGCCACGGATGGAGGAAGCCGTGGTGGTCCTCCTGCCTCACCGCTGGCCCTGGGGACCCATGGGCAGCACCCTGCTGGTCCCCGGGCCAAAGACCGGCACTGTCAGAGCAGCTTGTAAAATAGGTCACTCATTAAACCACCTGTCAGGGCGCAGGGATGCTGTCATCAAAGCCACTGCGTTTGATGTACAAGTCCGTCCTGGGACCCCCGCGTGGAGGAGACCCTGCTGTGACTTCGGGGGGACTCATAGCTGAGTGCCCAGTCCCGCTCTCCCTCAGGAACCATCCTGGGCTCACTGTGCCCCCCTCGTCTTTCCTCCCAACTTCTCTTGTCCCTGTCATCAGGGTCATGCCATTGAGTGTGGCCTGAGATGTGTTCTGTGTGCCTTGGACTCTGAAGATGTTAACTCTCTGCAGACAAGAACTCTCTCCCTTGAGTTTTTGTTTTTTTGTTTGCTTAGGTTTTTTTGGGTGTTTTTGTTTTTGTTTTTTGCATTTCTCTGTGTTGCCCAGACCAGTGTTAGGTACTGAACTAGTGGACAGATGGGCTGTGGGCGGGGTCCACTGGTATTGACCTGACAAAAATGTGTCCATTCCCCTGTCACTCAAACCTTGCCTGGCGGGTGCTGGCTCACCCACCAGGAAGGAGGTGCCAGGGGCACCAAGCCTCGGGGAGCTGAGGCTCCGAGGATGTTGGTGGTCATCCAGGCGGAGGGTACCCAGTGTCTGTGCACCCAGGAGGCGCCAGACGTTCTGAAGGAGCTTTCGCGAAACTGGCCCTGACCGTGGGCAGTCCCCTGATGTTCTGGGGCGTCCAAGAGAAGTGGACCTTCCCAGAAATTCCTTCCACAATGTTGCCTTAAAAATAAAACACAACTGACATTTTATGATCACAGAATTAATACAGGTTCATACATAAAATGTAGAAAGCATGACATACAGGCCAAGCGATCCAAGTGCAGATCGTCTGGAATGCCCCACCCACAGAGCCCCATGCTCTTGTTCCCTGATGCCTAACCTCCCTGTCTCCGGTTTTTCTGGAAGCCTGTCTCCCATAGTTATGCATGATTCTGTAAGCAGAACCTTACTGTAGATACTTTCCATAACCTGCTTTATTTTTCACTTAGTAAGACATCATGAGAATCTTTCCCCATCACGAAACCTTCCTTAAAAAGATCATTGTGATGGTCGGTCTGTATCCCACTGCGTCATAGTTTTGAATGAATCCCGCCATAATGGGACATTTAGATAATTTCCAATAGTTTATTCTGGATGTAATTTTTTTTAAAGATTTTATTTATTTATTTGAGAGCGAGTGAGCACAAGCAGGGGGAGAGGCAGAGGGAGAGGGAGAAGCCGACTCCCCGCTGAGCAGGGAGCCTGACAGGGGCCTCGATCCCAGGACCCTGAGATCATGACCTGAGCTGAAGGCAGATGCTTTTACTGACTGAGCCACCCAGGTGCCCCATGGATGTAACTTTTTATCTTCAGTATCATATTTATCACATTTTAGAAGATTGCCCCGGCTTAGGTGTTTTTCTCCCTAAAACGCTCGGTGTCTGGGCTCCCCACTGTGCAGCCAGAGGTTGTCTTTGGCTGTGGTTTGTGGCGTACCCAGAGCAAGCTCAGTCCTGCCTTCAGCTGGCTGTTCATACAGTTCTCAGTTGGGCTGAGAATGTGGGGTGGGGGAGAGCCACACGCCACCCCCACCCCCATCTGGATGGACAGGTTTGCAGAGGTGAAACGGGGTAGAAGGAGAGTGGTGCGGACAGTGACCCAAGGACACACACCGACGTAGTGCCCAGAAAGGAAGCAGAACCACAAGGCCGGCCACCCTGGGCCGGGGCCTGCACCCACGAGGCTTCGCCTGGGACAGATCC